>NT_176676.1:459409-461697 GCF_000188095.3 Bombus impatiens | reverse complement strand
GGCTGGCTCGAGGACGATGGACGCGCGAGAAGGGGGCCACGGAAAACGGGCTAGCTGAAACAACCAACCAACGAAACCCCCCTCGCACCTCTCGTCGAAACTTGGAAGCCCCCCGATCGCTCTTCGTTCGTCGCACCCCCGCCGTGCGTCGTTCTATCTCGCTCGAAGCGCGACGCCAAATGAAAATACCGAAGGACAATGGAAATACTAATGATTGATTGGATACGAAAAAGAATTATAATTGAAAAAAACGCGGAGTGCTGACCAAAAAAAAAAAAAAGAAAAAACGAAGAGCGAGAGCGGATGAATTGGTCGAAGCAAGAGGGACGTACTGAAAGAGGAGGGTGCGAGGCCGACTACAAGAAGAGGAAGAGAGAAGGAGCGCGAACTATTGGGAATAATATATCAATACCCATCGAAGCCACGCATACGAATGCGACGCTTTCGTGGAGCCATTTCGGGGGCAAGGGGCGAAGGGGTTCTCGGTCCGTGACTCGGGCTAACAGCGAGGGGCAAAGAGGCGGCCGAAGGGGTGGCTGTTCGGAAAGAGTAAAAAATATTACACCCTCACACACTGGCGCCGACTCGCGGATGAAACGGACACTAACCAATACCAATAACGGGCGGCACAAAAGAACGGCCAGTCGGTGTGCGAAAAACAGACCCACACACCGAACCACCCACGATGCTTCGGTGGCATTATAGCTTTTCACGTACCCGGTGGCTTCTCGATACGCTACGGGCCAATCTGCACCCGTTGGTGCTTTCCTAGTCGGTCTGTACCGCCGTCGATTCGTCCTCGATTTGCCCGCGCTTGTCGTCCGATAGCGTTTGTCAAATAGCTACACGATGCGAGTCGAGGAAATTGCTGATAATATTCGTCGAGTCGGTGATCGACGATGAAGACTGTCCCATTTTGAGGTGGTATTTGAAGAATGCGTTGAATGAAGTTTTGGGGAATTCTTGGATTAGTCATTGTTTTGAAGATTGAAAGTGTAGAGGGAAGGAAGATGTTTTGAAACTAGGATGAAACATCGAGGATATATTAATATTTGTTGTCAGGGTTAGGTTAGGGTTGAGTGCAAGGTAACGTTTCTTGAATTTCGAAGAATGCATGACAAATATGTAGTTTCAAGAACCTTATACAAATTTTTAATATCAATGTACGATGGTTCGTCGTTTCTTTCAATGGAATTTGAAGATTTCTTCTCCATATATTCTCCATACATCTCTTCCGATTCTTCTCCAATAGATTATAATCATTCTTCCATTTCTCAATTAATCCTGCAATGCTCCAACATTTTTGTCTATCTCCAGAAAACTTAATCTGTAAGATCATTTTGGTCTACCGCGAGATATCTCAACATACTCGTCATACTCAACTGAATTTTCTTCAGGAATTTGTGAAAACATCTGATATAGCATCCCTATACGTTATTAATATGTAAAATATTGACACTTTTAACATGTTATCTGATTCTGAAGAGAGAATCAGAAGATTATCCTACTCTATTACAAGATTTTTCAAGAAGAAATTTTCAATCCTCATACATGTTATATATTAACGCATACTTCTCGTCATTTCGATTATTTCACCTTATTATTTCAAATCGATTAACTTGAACAAAATAAACAGAAGGGAAAATTAATGAAATTATGTGTATAACATAGGTATCGATCAAGTGTTTTAGCACAAAAACTTTGAACATTTCAGAAAGTGGATTTATGACCACTTTGACCTGTGACGACTAAATTGCAGGCAATTCTACAACTTCAAGAACCAAACGATCGTCCTCTTTCTTTATTAATCTCCACAACCCTTAAAATCCTCGGCTATAGAAAGAATCTTTTTACTTCACCCCACGAGTCAGCAACGCGTTATGAATGCCATACAACGAGGAAGACCGAAGGATCAGCGGGTCCCGGGCCGGGTGTCGCGACGCGTCACGCCGACGGGCGTGCGTCGACTTCCTCGTTCGGTACGACCCTGTAGATGCCACACGTAACGGCTGGCACACAGGAATGGGTGGGCACACGAAGCGCGCGTTTAGCATTTGAAAAAAGCCCTCGGCCGGCCGGTCGCCTCGCCCGAATCTCCCATACACCCGCACAAACAAAAGGCTACATTTAGCATTAAAAAAGCACGAGGACCGACGCGACTGTGGCACGAAGCAGAGGCGAGGATAGAGGGAACAGCAGAGAAACTAGGGGATGAGTTGAAGGAGGTGGAGGAACGATGCAGCCCGATGCCAGTTACTCTCATCTCCGCGGCCGGACACGCGGCCCTC
>NT_176676.1:415232-459372 GCF_000188095.3 Bombus impatiens | reverse complement strand
TTGTGCGACTATACTCGTGCCAGTAGAGGAAAACCAGTTGACTGGTTAAAAAGGGATGAAAGAAGGAAGCTCGTAGGAACATTGGAGGAAGACAGAATGACAAACGTACATGACGTAACATTGTGTGAGTGGCTGGATCGGGACAGAAGTGGTTGATGCATTGGGACAAACGCATTTGCCATTAAAACAGATACGACGACACGCGTGTACCGCGGAAACGGCACTTCTTCCTGCGACAGCCGTCTACCAGCTGCGAGGGGCGTGTGAATTTGAGCGAAAGAAAACGATATGGGTGGATCGTTTCGCGCGGACGTGTATACATCGCCGCTTTATGTCTTTTCCTGAAACTTCTGTTGCTCTGTTAACGACTGTTTCTTCTTATTTTTTCTTCTTTTTTTTTTTACTTGTTTGTCTGTCTTTTTGGACTTTCTCGCTTGGACCCACCTGTGAAAGAATGGATTCGTGACAGACGTCCCGGCGAGAAGGTTTTTATGGACTCGCGTCGCGGACCTCTCCGGTGATTGATGATTGGACTCTCGGTGATTGACTTCGTTTGTTTTTTCGAGGAACATGGGAAATTGGAGGAATATCTTTCTTTATTTTGGATACTGGTAGTTGGAACGTGAAAGGTGAGGAATTGGCGGTGAACGATTCGGATAATGGATTAATCCTGTCAACGGATTGTCATCGAATTTCGAACTTTTCACGCATTCTTCCAAACTCTACAGCTACAAAAAATGAAGATAGGGATTCTAAACGACAATTTGACACTCATAAAAATCTTCAGATTTTTCAATTCTTCCTTTCACAAATTTTCAACAAATATGAAAAATTTTCCTGCTTGTTGAAACGAGTGTATATAAAACAATATATATAGGAATCCCACAACTTCGCTACTGTATAATGTTTCTAACATTTGTTATGCACGTAAAAAAAATAGAAGCATTACTCAAACCATTTGATTTATAAGCCATTTTAGTAACTGAATTAACTTCCTCACGCCGACTATTCTTTAGAAGTAAAAACATCAAGAAAACAATTTACTGGTGACTGAAGTCGTAAATTTACCACCAATCATAATTTTACCACCCTGTACCAATCACTCGCCAGAATGAAGACATTAATCAAACAATTGAACAACTCACCACTGTTCTACATTCCTCAACTCCGTTCTAAACCTTTTACATGCCATTTCTTTCTGCAATCGCGAATCAAACGAGTGAGAACGTTAAGAAGGTGGCGCAAAACAACAAGAGCATAAAGTCTGATCGGTGATTTCGTCGAACGCGTAACCGGTGTCCGATTCACGCTCGCGACGTGTCCTCGCCTCGTCACCATCGTCGTCCTCCTGGTCGTCCAAATGCCACTGCACGGCCCGGGGCTTCCATCATTTTTTTGTCGGCGTTACTGCACTTCTATTTTCATTCCGCCTCACGTTCTGGAGGTCCACCCGGTGGTGGAGGAGAAAAAATGCGTCCCCCGAACACGATTGATAGGTACGGGCAACATGCGAGCGTTGCTGGCCGTGGGTGGCACGCGTGTATGCGTGAAACACCAAGCAGACACCGCGTTGTGTACGTGCGGCGTGCAGAAGGCGACAGAAAGAAGAGAGATGGTGGCTCGGCCGAGGAAGCGAGAGCAATTGCAAAAATAGTGGCGGTCGAACGGCGGAAAAAGAAGGGGCGCTCGTTCTGTAGTACGTGTTCCGTTGCTGCGACGTTATTGCTGCCGGATGGAAATAGTTATTAGGTATAGTTTATTAGTCCTGCGACGTGTGTTGTAACCAGAGATTTCTCTGCGGAGAGGTTTGCGGAGGAACGTTTGCTGGGGGGAAAAAAGGAGAGCACGTTACGGGGGTTACAATGCTCGGAAGAACTAGGTAACCGTATTTTTCTTTTGGAATCGTTTCCGTCATTCTGCTCGCTGACCAAGGGGTGAGGTAATGGCGGTACAGGAATATTTAGTAGATTTTCATGTTTGTTTCGATTTTGAATCGAAAATTTATTAGGAGCACTAAGATGGATTTCCCAGATCCATCATTAATAGCTGAGAATCGAGTTTGCTCTTATTAGATGTAGATTTTCGATATTTTTCGAATCTACATATTTATTCTGGGAATGTTACGTGAATCGTACGAAATGATGTATGAAACTTAAATCGTGTATTTCATAATTTCAGGTCGTTTTTATTCTTACACGCTATGCATAGCTCTTGAAGTTTAAAAAAATATAGATTCAGCAGAGATAACACAAGTAACTCAATCTATCATGGAATATTTAGAAATTAAAAAGCACGAGAATATTTTAGATGGCCACGTTAAATGAGATATTCTACACAATTTATGTGATGAAATGCACGAATAATATACAGACGACACGTTCGCTGTGTTATGATTTGAATTCGAGCTACATTTACGATATGCGTATGCAAATTAAGTGTCACGAATTTTTAAAAAATCTTTTATTATAATTTATCCAAAGTACACACATGAAGAAGTCTTATAATCTAGAAATATGTTTTGTGAAATACTTTTCCCATTTTTACCCTTTTTGTCACAAACAACTGGTCACGGTAGGAAATTAATACAGTATTCAACTAATTAATTATAATTATTATCAAGTATTTCCCTAAACGTTTAAATGTTTTCAGTCTTTCATTGTACGTAGTTTCATCGTCAAAACTGTCAAAACATGACAGGGTGCGATAGCTCAGCGTGGTGAACGAGTGTAGAAAAGAGAATCCATAATGCGTACGGTGATTTCGCGCACGCTCTCCAGGTAATTTTACGCGTTTCTGTTGTTTTTGAATGCCTTGTAAACGACGACTTTAAATATATGCCCAAGTCAAACACGCGCAGGAGCCCATAGGAGCAAAGGTGACACGCGGTCGAATAAACAGGCGAAGCATCGCGAAACGAAATTCGCAAATTGTGCGATCGAAATTTAAACACGAATGTATTTCGAACGAGACGAAACCCTGCAAATGATCACGCACCGCCGAAAGATTTTGTTGATTTGGTCAATCGAACGAGAGAAACGGCCTGATATAACGATCGCAGCTTTTATCGCAGCATACCATCAAGGTTAATCCCTTATCTCGTTATTTATGGCCATCGGATCTGTAGGTCTAAATTACCGACTCGATATTTATGAGGAAATTTTAGAGTAGAGAGTCTGAAGAAAAAGATTTAACGGGCTACCTTGTTTTTAAAATATTAGCTACGAATGATTTAATAGTTCAATATATCTGTGCATTAATTTTAATACGACTCATCGTTTGTGCGCGTGTTTAACAACAGTTATAGCTCTTTGTGTATTGTATTTGTTGCACAGCATACACTTGTGATCCATAAATGAAGACATGCGTCATTTCTTCAAAATTCCTGAACATCAAAGAACAAAATTTCACTCAATTTATTGTCATAATGTTATAAATGTTAGCAGATATTAAATAGTTTAAAAAGGATACGTTTCTGAAATCTTGTGAATTTTTTAATACAAAGTAACACTCAGGTTGCATTGTCCATCTTAATCATATTCAATCAAACCATACAATTTACAGGAAATTAGAATTTTAATAACTTGATCTTACTGTCTCGTGGCCCGAAATTATTTATACTTCATTAAATGTTGCAACATTCATGACGAACCACTTTATACACTACTGTCATATATAATGTGTATCAAAAAGATCCATCTCCTCGCTCCTCTAACTTCCTGAAAAGGTAAAAGAGAAGGAAGAAAGGAAAGACTACAGTAGAAGCAGCCAGTAATAAAGTATCTTTGATCGAGAGAGAAAGGGAGAGAGAAAGGAGAAGAGACATTGAAGAAATCGGAAAAAGGAAGAAAGATGGAAAGCTCGGTAGAATCGGAAGAACGACGAAGAAAGGAGATGGTAGAAAGGAGATGGTGATCAGGAGAGCCGCCCCTCTCTCGTCCGGTAGATAATTAAAAATAGTCCCCGCGGCTCTTTACTCCTTTTTCGCGGCTCATTAAATCGACTATAAATTATGCATCGAAAATTACGGTCAGACCATCCGAATATCGGTACGAACAGAGGAGGAAGGACTACACCCCTTGGCCCAACGCGCCACGGCATAATAAGCAATTTGTAATCAAGAGGCGTCGTACGGGTGTTATAGTTAGTAAGAAATCCAATGGAAGTCCCGTCCCATCCGTGGACCATGCCGGGCCACGACGTCGTTCGTTTTCAAGAGGCTTGTACAACAGCGGTGGTTGTGATGGTGGCGAACGGTGGAACGGGGTGAGGTTGGAACGCGTAAAAAGAATTGCAAATTGCGAATTAGCATTATGTCCCGACTACTCAAATCGTTATTATCCTCGGAGTTCTACTCGGTGTAGCGCGGGCTCGACCCTGCCCCCGGGGATGCGCTTTGTCGTGATACTCGGCGCAAATCGGATTCACGTCGCTTCGAGTACTGACGCAACCAGTTATTACGCAGGAACAGGACGAAAATTAAATATCGTGCGTGCGCCTGGCCGCGCCTCGCCCTGCGCCTCGGCCCTGTTCCCTCGAAAAATAGCTGATAAACCAGGAAAGAACCGCATTGTTTCGGTCGGGGCTATCGAGGACTCTGACCCACCTGTTCTTCCTGTCTATCGGTTTTTTGAATGCATACCCTATCCAAAATGGGAACTTATATATGTATACGTACGCACATTTATGTTCGGGTCACTTTCCCCCTATATTTCGCCAAAAGGTTGATTTCGAAAGTTCAAAAGTTTCGCGCGGGTATGAAATATGTATTAATGTATTTGACTTTATTGCAGATCAATTTTGTTGATTATGTGTTGAACTATTGGAGATTGGTACTTCGGAGTTGTTATAGGAAATTAATCTTTCGAGTTAGTTCTAACTCGCCAACATGATTCGGAAATACACACGAGCCATACGTGTGTACATTACTTTTGTATATTTTATATATTGTTATTTTGAATTTCTTTATCGAGTTCATGTTTATCATTATTTTCGTTTTACAATACCTATTGTTTATTTCGATTAATGTTTATAAATTTGCTTCGAGCAAATACGATTGAAAAACGACCAACAAATGAGAGATGTAAAGAGGAGGGAAGGAGAAGGAAGAGAAGGAGGGGAAAATGTTATTGAAGACTATACGAAGAACATACGTACGTATGCTACGAACTTAAATTTGATGATAGTATGAATAACAGAGACTCAGTATTAACTTGTTCGTTATAACCGAGCAGTTTCAATAATACCTAGATGTTCACTAGATAATTATCCTGACAAGCTCTTCGTATTATTGGGTTTTATTATTCTACTAAAATATTAGTATTTAAGTATTACAATTTCAATTGTTCCTTTGTTTACACGTAGAATTTGTTTCAAATAAAAACAAGGGTCAAACATATTAATATATTTATTATAAGAATATTATAAGAAGAATATATTTATGAAAAGTTCATATGTGTACAATTGAAGTTAAGTTCGATCGTAGTTCAGATAATGCAGGCTCAACATTAATTTGTTCGTATAAACGAGCTACGGATAAGCGAGATTCTAATCTATCTATTGAAGTAGTTGTTCTGTAAATTGTCTTTGTACGCATCTTATTACACGAAAGAACGAAAAAATGTTTGCTACAGGTGTGAACGCCACATAGGTGCGATCAATTAAATTACTCGTACACATTGCATGCACGCGTCGCGGTTAAGCGAACAATGTTGTATCATCCGCATTATTCCATCTATCCGATCGATCAAACGTATCCGGGCCGGTTGATAAACGCGCAGAACGCGCGATGAAAGCACTTCCAGCCTTGGTAACAGTCGGTTGTTCACAGTGGGATGAAAACCGGGAAGATTAAAAAGACGTGGAGACATGCGAATTCGGTTGAGCGTAGGACGCGGAAGTCTTGTGCAAATCGCACGGAACGCACGGACCGCGTGTCTCTCAACCGGCCGGATCGCGAAAATTTAAATAGTGGCCCCGTTGGTCATATTATTGCATTAATAAATGGAATTAGCGAAACAGTAAAGTGCTTTTAACGGGCTGTGTCTATCCTGACTTCTCTAATATGACAAATACACTACGCCGCTTTACCGGTTTCGGCGTTCTTGCATTCATTAAATGACGCCGGCAATGCGGTGCCGCGCGCGCCGAGGTTATTAATGGCACCGCATCAAAATCAATTTTCATTTGTTGAATACTTATGTACGTTGCAATCCAATTTGCACGGCCACGACCATGGATTGGCGATCTCTCACCCTCTTTCTCTCGCTTGTCCTCCCGCTTCATCCTTCTCTTCCGCAACTCCCCCTACACCCGTGAATTTTACTATAATTGAAAGTCCTCGAACATCCACAGACTAGATATTAAGATGTAACGCAAGGATGCTCGGATACTTGGCTAGTCTTCACCGAATAATTATTAAGTTTATCAAACTACCTTTTTGTCCGAAGATATTTTTCTCATTGGAAACTCTGGATAGGACGCCGTTTTCGTTTGCACGAAACGAAGTTATGTCGAGAAATAAAATTATACGGACGAGCGGATCTTTTCTGAATGACCATTGTAATTTGGTTAACAGATTGATAGCTTACGTTATAATTGCTTCAAGTATAATACAATTTATCGGTGATCCGTGGAATTTCAGTTTAATCATCGCTTGACCTAGTATTCGTTCGGTGATCTTTGTTGGATTTTCGCGTTCCGCTATTGTTAAAACCGACGCTGGATGTAAATTAATCGAATAAAGAAGCGGGATCTGATATTCAAAACTGACCAGGACACAATTCTCGCATTATGAAGTCGGAATAAAAATTAATAATGCAAACAGAGGGGATTCTTCAGCGTGCTTGAAGAAACGTCTATAAAACACTTTCGTTTAATCGTTTTGACACTTTTTAGCAGAATTTATTTAATTTAATTCGGTTTAAAATACACTTCGTATTTTTACATTAGAACCTTCCAATGTGATAAACTTGACAAAAGTTCGACGATCCATTGCCGTTCCTGGCTTCACGATCCAAAGGTCACGGTGAAATTAATAAATATCTGTCGGTAGAACAAGATCGATCAATTAACGAGAAATGGAAGGAGCCCGTAGTTAAGGGGGAAAAAGTCTGAAAAGATTTCCTCAGGTAGAAATGCATCTTGAGCCGGATCTTTTCCCCAGAAGTTGCGCGTAGTTGACGAAATAAAGGGTCCACGGGAATAATACCGCTACCTGGAGCCTCGACGAGTCAGCGAAGCGGCTGGAGATCTCGAAGGAACCTAATTAACTCGGCGCATTCGAATGAAATTATTTTTGCGCGATCGTCGTCGAGAAGAAGGAAGAAGAAGAAAGAAAAAGCAAGTAGAAAGATACGATAAGAAGAAAGGAGAGGAATATTACGAGTGAGACGATCCAAGGAGAGGAAAGAAAGAAAGGACGAAAGTTCGACTGAGAATCCACACAGACAAAGAAGGAGGAGGAAGAAAGGGAAGGTGGCCAGGGTGAGAAAGTAGCGGACGTCGAAGGACGCGAGAGGGCGAGATGAAGAAAGAAAGATAGAGGGCAGGAGGAGAAGTAGGTGGAAGGGCCGAGTACGCCGGCTCGAAACTACCAAACTACTTTTCAAGTTGCCCCCGCGGCCCTGGCAAGATTATAATTAAAACGTCGCGCGGTGCTGGATAATAAATTAATGCATAATTAACATAGCTAATTATAATACCGGCTGAAATTTTTCTCGTAACTCGCAACACACTGGTACACCTCGCATGCGAACCCAGCGCTGCCCGGTAATTTATGATCGGACATGAAAAATTACCGTCTCGGGGGGGTTTAATCATCCTCGAACCAACCCCTCCTTCACCTCTCGCTCTTCTACATCGGTATCGTCGACCTTTTGCCAACCAACGTTGGCTACACGTTCCCTCGTCAGCACACCCTCCCCTCTCCCAAGATCCGGTGGCTGAACTTAATAACTTATTATAATTCGAAGCAACGTCGTGAATATCGCCTAGTAGACGTTGGCCATTTTCGATCGTCGTTCACCGTGAATCGACTTTGTAGCTTCGAAACGGTGTTAAGACCGATGTTACGGTTAGATTGCACACGTGGACACAACCAGCGGGTCTGACGCTGCAGGTGGAACGTTTTATATACATGACGGTAATGTAGATTCATTGTGAGCTGTTTAAACGAGGAGTAATGTGCTCCTTTGTCTTGGCTAATTAACGCTGCAGTCTGATCGTCCGATGATGCCGTTAGTGTGTAAAAAATTTACGCGAAAGTCTGGTTCGTGTGATTCGCGATAAATACGTGGTAAATGAGTAGAAGATTGTAAAAGAGATTGATGAAAATAGCGAGAAATAGAGGGTGAGATATTCGAGGGGTGGCTGATGGTCAGAGAGGCAAATCGAGTTGACGAATGATGAATCTTAAGAGAGATGAGTTCGTAGATAATATTTAGGATTTCATTATGGTGTAGTAGAATGTAAAATAAAAATCGGTCGGATTTATGAAAATAGACGATGGGTAAAGCGGGATGAAAATTATATTTTGAGCCTCAAGCATACTAAAATGTTTGATATTTAGAAAGTCAAAATTTCTACGGAATATTTATTAGAATTTATTTGGAGATTCTCTATCTCTTTACGTACTGTTCCATTTTTAGTAAAAATAAATAGTATTATATTAATATTTACAAAAACTACAATTAATCTAACTGAAATTGATTTATATTCAACAATCGTAAATTTGTAAGTATAGATTCTTTAGTTAAAACATGGCTAGGGAAATGACAGACGGATAATATTATAGATCGACAACTCGACATCAACCTTTTCATCTTCTAAATCTTAATAATTGAATGATAAAATCTCAAAAAATAGCTCACAAAATGATTTATAGTCGTTATCCCTTAATAAATCCACGAGACTAATTCACTTACTCGCGATTACATTTAACTACCACAAACTTTTATATTCGCTGTCGATCAAATCCGTCTTCTTAAGAACTTTCTAGCTACATAAATCGATTAGCATTCCATGCGCAATTTTACGTGACACCTAAATATGTTGTTCAGAAAATACATTCATACGAGAAACAGTTTAAAACCATCGACTTTTCAAACGTCGGAAGATGAAAAGTTTCGAGATTCGTCGGCTCGCGATAATAGAACACGGCGCGTCCGTTAATTGACTTATAAAAAGCTTAAATAATTAAATTAGCATTAAAAGCCGCCGCGAGCCGGCCCTCTGGCTATCCTATAATTCAACATTGTGCTTTATTTTCCTCGCAGTGGCAGTAACGTGAAAGCT
This sequence comes from Bombus impatiens, assembly GCF_000188095.3. Taxonomy (NCBI): domain Eukaryota; kingdom Metazoa; phylum Arthropoda; class Insecta; order Hymenoptera; family Apidae; genus Bombus; species Bombus impatiens. The sequence continues at coordinate 450,081 of NT_176676.1, read as the reverse complement.
ACCGCCGCTGCCTCCGTTGCCACCACTGGTCTTTTTCAAAGCGGACATACCGCACGCGCGTTAATTCATTAGTCGTCGCTATACATCGTTCTCGCGGAAACTTGCCCGGTTTTTAGATTCTCTCTGTCACGGCTTTTCGAGAGCGATCCATCCCTCCGCCTACCGAAACGGCTGCCTGCCGGCCCCCAAACCCCGATCACGTCACTTGGCCGCTTGAACGTCGGCCGGTCGTTTCCTACGTAATAATTTACACTCCACACGGGCCGCTACTTTCCCCGCTCTTTGATGTTATTTAGGCGCGGCGATATCGGTAAACCGTGGAAGTAATAAGCGCGGCCTTTTTATTCTATAAATATTTAGGTGGCTGCGACCGACCAGGGCATCTCTGTGCCCATAAATCGATACCGCGGATCGATGCCTTGATACGTTGGCAAGGGTGTTCTCTCACTGTCTGTTGGTCATCGACGTGGTGGCCCGCGCTCGCAAAACCAACAATTTCTATGAAAATTTATAGAAAACTTCCATGTTGCCTATTATCGTTGTCAGAGTGTATACTTTATACATATATATATATATACATAAAAAATGGTATACATAAAAAAATGCACGGAATCGAACGATACGAGGAGGCTGTGTATGCAGGCTACGTAACAAAATACTCCCCCAGCGAGGGATATAACTTTCCTGGGACAACGGGGTCGCATCGTTTGTCGGAAAAATCTGCAAAATCGCCGGCCGTTAGCCGGTTAAAATCGCGCAACACGACGATCGCTTAGGCTAGACACGCCACGAATGCACTAGCGTCGTAGTAATTTGTCCGCGTTATTCGAACCGGTCGCGGGGACGATTTCTCCCTACGCCTCCTCGTCGAGCCCTGTCGACCGATGTGTGAGTGCGTGTATGGACATCGAAAAGAGAGGCAGGGGAGAGACAGGGGCTGGAGGCGACGGGCGGATACGGCGAAAATGCAGACAAATGAGTTAAAAAACGCAGGTTGCATCGCCGTAGTCGGCGTCGGCAGAGCGGCGTTGCCGGCGATTTGACATTGTCGAAAGTTAATCAATGCCCCCGTAGCGGGCTGCAGAGAGCCGAAAGAGAGCGACAGAGAGAGAATTAGGGAGCAAGAGCGAGAGAGTATAAACCGGGAGAAGGTTAGAGAGAGAGGGATGATAAAAGAGGAAGAGACAAGAGGAGAGAGAGAGAGAGAGAGAGAGAGAGAGAGAGAGAGAGAGAGCAGTGGTGTGCAGCTCCGCCCGTGTGCCGTTCCGTCAATTTTTTAAAATTAAATCACTATCTGTCCTTGTTAAATGCATTTCCCGGCTCCCCCGAAACTCATCCCTGGCCGGTAGATCCCCTCTCACCCGATGCACCAGCACCCCCGCAACTGCCGTTGATGCCGCTGGTCGCGCGTTCGCGCGCGCTATTGTGCCACTCTTCCCCCGTCGATCCACGTGCTGCGTCTAATGACAGACAGTTGGCCGCGAAAAAAAGTGTGTAAATCTGCTGGAACGAGACAGACAGAGATACACGGATGGAAGTGCGCGGTGATCGTCCATAGACGAGTAAAGGGGGATCAGGTTGGATAGAGATAGGCGTTGGAGAAGGCAAGAGACAGATAGAGGAAACAACGAGCGGGACCGAGCAGAAAGAGTGGCAGTGGTAAGAGAGAGGAACCGCTTGGCGATGGTGAGGAACAGGACGGGAAGAGAGGATGAGATACGAAAGAGATAGAACCGCGCCATCGCGGCCTTCATATATAGATGGCGGTTGGTAGGTACGTTCTGGTCTGGCGGCGGAGCGGACGCGCGCGCGGCCATTCCGGTAAAACGCACCGGAATAAAAATAATGGCTGGAAATGGACACGGGGGTACACCCGGCACCTCGTCATTTTTTTCTATTAGCCGAAACTTACAAACACCCGGGGCTTCCGGCCATTTCGGAGCGCCGCGTTCACCGCCAAACTGCTCCGCCGACCGTGTCCCCGCGTTCGTGTATCCAACGTCGAAATTCGAAACGCCGCGCCGCGCACCGCCGTGAGTTTCCCCGGCTGCAAAAATCGTGGCCATATTTTTGTTCGAGCTTCTCTGTCTTTTCCCTTTCTATTCTTCTTTGCTTTTGCTATCCCCAGTTTTATTTTTTTCGGCCGCCGCTGTTTTTGTTTCTGTCATACGCTCTGCACTCCTCGTTCAGAACCACCCCCGCCTCCTCTTGAGGAATTTTTTTTTTTGATGCTATTGTTTCTTTACTTTAATTCTTTTTGTTTGTTTGTTCGTTAATTCTTTTTTCAACGCGTACAGACAGAAGGAGGAGGAAAACTCGCGATAGTTCAACCGCGCGATTAAAATGTCATCCGCGCGCTGCAAATGACGACACTTTTTTCCCGCGACGGTTTTCGAGCCGCGCGCCCAGCCGCGAATAATTCAGTCGCTTCATTGTGGTTATTAATTTCGCGCGTGGCAGCCAGGAAAAAATGTGGCCGCGCAATGTTTCGAATGGTCCCAACTTATGCCCGCGTACTCCTCCAAGCGCCGCTGCCGTTACGTGCAATCGTTCTGTCACCCTCGATTTTCCGCCCGTTCAAGGGGAAATCAGAGAGATGAATGGCGGATGGTCGGCGATTTCGAATGGCAGAAACGCGCCGGAGACGAATTGCCTTGCGTGAATTTTCGTCAACGTTATGGCGAAGGAAATGGAAATTTAAGAAAGGATTAAAACGATTAAGTAATACACGAAGAGAAATGGATATTTTTTGTAAACAATATATTTGCGATACTTTCGATCGCTATAAACATTTTGTGAGAAGAACTGATTTACTTATAGAAATATTACATTCATGATCTTGGTTAAGCAAAAATTAAGAAATTTATTATGTTACGAAGAATTTTGGTAAGAGTATAGAAGCTTTGAAAATGATCTTTTTTCTCTCTTGCTTTTCTTTCTAATGAGAAGAGGAATTTAAAAGCTGTAGAGAGATGTATTTTTCTCAAGGTTAGAATCGTGGCAGAGTTGTAAGACGAAGCGTGGGAAGCTCGAAGTGGGAAAAGTAGAGAGAGCTTTAAACTCGTTGAGGACCTTTGTAAGTAATTTACACTGCTTATACTGGACTGTTGCAACCATCCTCATTGTTTTAAGAAAACTCTACGAAAAGAATATAATTCTAAATTAATAAAAACAGAGGTAATAATGGTACTTTATGACAGACAGAAGATCAGTTTAAGAATTTTTAGAATGTAGTTATGATTCATTTTAAGTCTTTATAATGTTTTTGATCATAGCTTATAAGATACTAAGATGCTGTACATGGTCCTTGATACAACAAATCGAAACTTGTTCAGTCGTGTTCATAAAAAATATGAATTTGTATAAATATCTAGAGTCCACTCATACATACGTACATATACCAAGACCTAAAATTTTATTCTGTTACGAGCATCGAATTGTTATATTTTAATCCCGCTCTGCTTTTAGCAGGCAAAAATTGCGATGTTTCAAGAAGATTTTAATATACGCTTAAAATGAGAAATCACGCGTATGAACTTGAGATATTTGTTAGAAGAATAAAATTGAATAGAAAATGATCGAAAGAACGAAACAGGAAAATGTGGAATTTTAGAATGAAATGTTTAAACTATGTTAATATATGAGGATAGCACAACGATGTGTCTTGTGGTATAATAAATTATAATTATAATTATAATTTGATAATTCGTTGCCGTTGCTTGCCTTTTAATTTTTCAAGTTTCTCTTTCCATTTCTTTTTGTTTGTGGCATTTATTTGTTGTATGTGGTAATTTACTTGAATATGTTTCAAAGTAATGCTGTAAAATACAATTTTTCAAAATGCAGTGATATAGAAGGATAGATCAAATGGATATTCGCCAAGCTATTGTCTATTAAATAGCTGATGTTAATTTGTCGACATTGGTTTTTCATGACCATCGAAGATTAAAATATCTTCATTTTCTATTCCAAGAAGACAATCAAACCTAACAACAGTGATATAAAAGCAGAAGGGATGTAAGGAATACGAGCGTTCCCCATCGGGATCTCGTTCCAACTCATTCGTATGCGGGCCGAAATGCCGTAAGACGTAACGTACGTGTTTCGTTAAGGCGGATCAGGCGAAGGGTACAGAGGAAATTATGCACAATTAACGTCAGTCAAGTATACTTATGTTACCGTCGCGTTGACCGATACTTTATATACACCGATGGTATTCCGCGAATTTGATCGTGCACGGATATATCTTCCATAATCATATACGACGACGTTGCCCTTAAACGGGCGCAGGATAAAGAATCCTTGAGATAAAATTAACGATGTTCCTCGAGAACGTGATGGATCTGACGATCGGACGTATATTCGCCCAGATTATTGACCATTCGTATCCAGGTTGTTCCATTGTAATTCGGCTGGGTGCATAACGTCGATTAACTGCCAGCATGCATCAATGCTCGTGCTTCGGGTTAAAGTGACTCATCAGTAGGAAGTGGTGCATCGATAGCCACCCTCTTACGTTCGAATCGTCGTTAATATTGTCCGCCACGAATGCAATCAACCGACATAATAACCATTCCGTCGTCCTGACAATTCGTAGATCGCGCCGTCATAGAACCCTATTCGTTTCACGGTTATTTCATCCGATATTCCCCTATATACCTATATTATCAGATATAGTCGCTAATGATACGACTATTGATAGAATAAGTACGATGTCTTACCTGTTATTTTCAATACAAATCCGATTTTGGAGAGAACTAGTTTCTAAGATTGTAAATTTTGCAATGAAATGAAGGTGGTATATCTAGACCTAGGAATTGTTATCCTTGTGGATATTTGACAATTCAAGGAATCTAAGAGTAGATCGATAGCATTTTTATCTTTTGCACTTTGAAAATTTTCATAATACGGTCAACCAAGAATTCCAGCACATTCTCGTAGTTGTTGAAACTAAGTTCGAAAAGGAAGGTTATAAATATCTTTCCTGCTGTTTTCATTTGTTGAGGTTATTCGATGTGTAAACAGAGAAAACTCGTGGATAAATTGTAAGGCAGAAAATATATTTAAATAGAAGTGTAATTATAAGTAAGAATACAATTTGAGTTGGCCAAGATCCGCACGTTAGCTGTGTTACCCAATAACTGAAAACCCCGAAGCCAACATCGCCTGTCTACTGTTTATGGTCTGACTTCGTCGCAGTCTTTTGTCTATGCGCTGTCGATGGCTTCAGTGCTTGAGAAAACTAAAAAGACCAGATGTAGAGTTTTCTTAGAAGTGGTAACCACTTCAACATCATTCATCGTCAATGAAAATAGTGTAAGATTTAAATAGTATTCTCTAAAACAGATCAGTTTTAAAATTCGTAATTCGTCGTAATCATCACGTTTTAACACCATATACGATAATTTCCTTCTTGAAAGATAATCTTTCAATCTCGGAGTACATAGAAAACCTTGTAGCAGCGCCCACCGACTCATCAAGCTATAAATATATTTCAAAAATCCATCGTAAGCGTCGATCGTTAAAAATCCGATTAAAATAAAAGGATTACAATACAATGTCAGAATGCATAAAGAGCGTGGTTGTCGCGCGAGTACGATACTACAATGAATCTCAAGAAAGGGCCCGCGGAGGTTGCAAGAGTCCCGTCGAGTCGGAGAGCAAATCTGATTGGCTCATGAATATTAAGTTCGGCCCGCAATTATTATCTGCGTTATAAATCGGGCGACCTGCCTCGGCAGCCTTCTCGAGAGCCCAGGCGTTATTATCCGCGTTCGCACACTCGGATGAACCACAGCTTGTGCACGGTATACACGATTCCGACACACAGAGAAAAACGAGCACACAGAGACGTATAAACACGATTGCACGGTCGCTCGTGCTGTATCTTCACGCAACGCTCGCGATTACCCCCAAGTGTTAATTACTAATCTCGCCTCTGCTAATTATAATTAACGCCTTTCGGCTTGGAATGGCCTCGACAGCGCCGATGGAACGATGCAAAACGAAAGGACAGATCGAGAAGGATCGACGGTGCGCGAAGCTTAAAGGAGATCACAAGGATTCTTCTGCCGAGTCTCAGTTCGAAGAGGCAACGAACGTATTTTGGACCGGTTTCCAAGTCTATTTCTCGACGCGTTTCTCGCGAGTTTCGCGAGCTTGAAATCCAGATACACGAGTTTCCACGCGTAATAAAGGGGCTGTTGATCGAACACCGATCATAATTCGATGAGGGAAAATTTGCATTCCCGGGCAGGAGTATTTCTTTGATTAAGTAACCTAAGCGGTTTACGAGTTCTCTGCGCGCGGACGATCGAGTTAATGCGCTCTGCACGAGATAATGCTTGTCTATGCTTGAGAGAATCGTAATCTAGCTTTATTAGCAAAGTCCCTTGTTTATTGCCACGATTTTTAACTCCTTCCCAGAGAGCCTTTCATCGCCTGTGGGAAATTGATTCGTATTGCTGTTCTGCAGATCGATTGGTTCTCTCGATACGGTTCTTCAAATGCAATAAATTATAGCATTTTAGAAATTTGCGTTTAGAAATATAGTTTAAAAATTTGAGAAAGAGTTTTGAATGAAAACTTGAGATGAAAATTTATTAGAATATCATCTAGGATTATATGAAGAATTTTGTAATTGATCATATATGATATTATTTGAATTTAACTTTAAATGTTAAACAGTTTCGAAACTATGTTGTATTGTCTTTGTAATATGATATTTATTTCGTCATATTTATGTACGTGTAGTGTATTTGAACACTTCCTTATGTTTGACAAAATATAATTACAAAATTATGGGTATTTACTGTAATTACTGTATAAAGTATAGTAAAATTCGCACACCGTGTGTATGTGTGTGTGTGTTTCTCTAAGTGAATTGAAACGTGAGGATACTCAAATATGATATTGTAGACAATGCCGTGCGAAAGATATAAATCGATTAGAATATTTTATTACTCGAAACTTTGCTGATAACATTTGCCTTAATTATTCATAAACCAACTTGCAAACTATATACGTTCGAAAGAAAGAACCGATGTATTGATAGAATCCTACAACTTAAAATTTCCAATACTATCGTTAAAGGAAACGAGCAACAGGATAAAACAATAAAAGGATCGTTGCCTCATGCAGTTTCAAAGAAACAAAGCGGAATCACGGGTCAAAAAGGGACATTTTCCAAACTACAGAGAACGGTCGCGGTCGTTTGAAGCACCGACAGGAGCGCATTTTCGCCGTTAGGCTCCCCATGTCGCATTATCATCGGCATTTGAGGCTGACGTTAGCCAGGGTAAACTGAGGGCTACCTGCTGCATCGTCCAACTCCCGCGGCACTCTACGGGCAGCGCCTCATTAAAATATGCAAATACACAGCTCTCGGCTGGTCCGTTCTGTTTCCTTGCTTCTCCTGCATGCCACGTAACGCGCGTGAGCTCCTTCGCGCCAGCGTTCGCGCTCCCTCGCTCGTCGAAATGTTTACGATCACGGCGAAATTAAAAGTACCGCTAAAATATTGCCCCAATACTTATATGTGCTCTGTGAGAGGCCGATAGGTGCCCTCGAACCTTCTCCTTAAAGGCTCCTACTGTTCGAAGGCTAGCACGCGGAACGATTACATTGGATACAGTGAGGTAGACTTGAAACGGCGTGAACACACCACGGACAGTTCACTTAAGGGACTTTCAAACCGTTTAACTTTGTTACAACGCCGCTCGATTCGCCTCGTTTATTCTGCATTCAATGCAACCGAGTGATCGCATGTCCGTCCAACTATTCTTCCTAACAGAATTGCAAGCATTGACATTTGAAGATTATAGAAGAAAGACACGACGAGTCATATTTTTATCAAGATTATACAAACGCATTCTATTCGATTTTAGAATGAAATATTTTTATTACGCTCCGTTCATATAAAATCTTGAGAATTTATACAGTATGTTGTTTCTATATTAATTACGTAGTAAGATACGCTTTTCTTTATTTACCAAGTAGGTAATGTAAAATTCAGAAAATCATGCGGCCTTCATTTGTTTTTCATCGAAATGTATGATACATTTTTCTTTTCCCATTTTATGTCGTATCTTTTTATGCGAGTTCCCAAAGGAGTTCTTGTATTTTTTTATAGATTACAATTTGGTATATGTTTGTTTATTTATTTATAGATGTAATATAAATTCTTTAGTGCATATGAAACATGTGAGGCGACTTTGTTTTACATGACCATTGATTGCAAGACTGTAAAAGTGGTATGAGAACTGAACTGGTCAGACGTCTCGCTGAAATTATTCCCATTAATAATAATGTAATTAATAAGTGTAATTAAAATGGCAATAAAATCTGATGTGCGATTCTTATAGAAGGTTATAGTGTTTTGTAATTACGGCGATGTGGATATATTTAATTTAATTCATGGAATTTCAAGACAATAATTGGCGACATACAATATAAATTGTCAAATAAATATACGAGAGACAAGTACGTGTTGCTACGATGAAAATAATATCAAAGATCCCATTCGATGAACTTCAACAATACCAAAGAAATTATTCTCAAAAATTCCATTGGAAGAAATTAAAAAATTCCAGAGAACTCAATAATCTATCCTAGATTTAATTAAGTCTAAAAATTCCAAAGGATTCAGTAACTTATTTAAAATCTAGACCTAAATGATTCTACAAAAACCTAGTCTCAAAATGTAAATTCGTATCAACCTTTATAAAAGGATCTCGAGCCGCTTTTCACAATCGCGAGACATCGATATTTCGGACTCATCAGCGACATCGGCTCGGCGTCACCTTATCCACCAGGTAATCCGCGACAACGAGCACGATTTAAGGACTTAGCCGCGCGCGACTGACGGCCGATCGCGATAAACAAGTTCGTATGGATTTACGGAAGAGGTATGGGCCCCGTGATGCCGCTCGAAGGAGTTGCAGTTGACGAGCAAAACGAGCTTCTTTCGGACAGGTCCTCCGGGCGGAGCTTCGCCTCTGGGCGCATTCGCCGCGTTGCTCCTCTTCGTCTCGTCGCGATACCATTCGGGACTCGATTGGCTGACAACGAACGCAGCGCGCGTGTATGCCCTGTTCGCGCTTAACCGCAATGATTTTTACGATCTCGATCCGCTAACGAGTAGCCCAGCGCCTATTCCATCGGACCTTATGCGACGATAATTCTTCATTATCGTACATTGTTGCGAACAGTTGGACCATGGCGGCGTTTCACATCCGCTCGTCTAAGTCATCGGATGAACCGTACGCAGGAGTGATTTTTTACCGAGCTGCTTGGTAATCAGCACGCATTTTAATTGCCAATTCGTTTTATTACTCGCTGTGCTCTTTTTCATGGTGGATAATTTTGACGTTTATGGGAGACAGGGTGACTAATCAGGCTACAAAGTAGTCTGGCTTCAATTTGGTATTCGTTAGGCCGCCGCGCTTTGTGTTCCGTTGTACTCGTTAAGAAGACGAAAATGAAGCGCGGGATGATTACATGAGAATTCAATTCTTGAACGGTCCTTTAATGTGCCTATGGAGTATCGAAGTCCTGGCTGATCGGTCAACGAGATAGCATCTTCCAATTGCCGTAATCGCGGAAGAGTTGTCCTCTTGGTGCCGTAGTTATTAACCTCTCGCTTAATGGCATCAACAAAGTGATGGGATTTGATTAGCTTGCGCTCGATTCTTCGCGATGTGGCACTTAAATTTGTTGGAAATAAGCCGTGTGTTTCTAATAACATAATAATTATGTTTCATGTATTCTTGTGATTATTCTTGTGATCATTTTCCACAGTTCAATTCTTATTTTCATTTGTTACATATTCTTAATTTCAATGTTGTATATCAATGTTGTATATATTCAAGTAAACTTTCCTAAATTCAGAAACTCGTACTAGCCAAACTGATATTTCACCATGTTATATTTCACGAATATTTAACATTATTTCAATAGAAAATGATGCTTTTTATAACAAATTTTAATCAATCTTATTGATTTATTTTATACGTGTACATTCATTTTTTTTCTAAATTGTACCACTAGTGTGCTGGAAACTTGTGATGACTTGCTACATCTTAAATTAGCGTAATACTTAAGAACATAAATTACATAATTGTTAAATCATTGGATAACTACAGTGGCTACAAACGGTATTGATACATATCCTTATTTCCAATGAAGAGTTCTTTGATCAGGATCAACATTTCATTTTCACAGTGTAATATTTTTGTAATTCTGTGAATCTTCTCATATCAAAATACTACTAAATGATACGAAATTTAACGTATTTGGGACTAAATAATATAATTTTCGTGTAGATGTTATAATAAACACAATGGTATTAAATACTTTTTGCAGCCATAGTATCTAATTTTATATAATAAGTTAGTGCAAAGCACAAATCAATATCACGAATTCGTACAAACCTTAACGAACTTTGGAATATCGTATTTGGATATCGTAATACTCCTCTCAAAAGATCAGTCGCATCTCACACTTGTCACCTTCAATTTTGATAATTACGTAACACTATATCGTAAATCTCTTAGACCATCCAAAATAATTTCTTTCTCTTCTATTCCTCAACCACCACAGATAAGATATCCTCTTCCTCCTATTAATTGTAAGGTACAGTATCCTTAACAAATTTCTCTACCACCCTTTCAAGAATTATACAAGCTCGCATAAAATGATCAGAAAGTCTCGCAACACCTCGTGTAGAAAGCAACAATGTTGCAAAAAAGTAGCCGTGCAACGTCTCAACGCGACACGAGAATTAATTACTCGGCTCGAGTTAACCGTGGTGTACGGCCTACTTGGAGCAGGGTATTTTACTTATTAATGGACACGGAACGAATTTCTGAAGGTGTGGTCCGAGGACAGCTGACCGTACTTTTCGCGTTACGTTTTACGAGCATGATTTATTACCCGCGCGACTTCTGCGTGCGTATAATTCCATCGCGGCGGTAATGGTATCCTCGCGAGGTGGAAATCATCCTGCACCTTGCGAGACCGAGCTGGACAAAGAACCGGGCTTCTTCTCGACGTGCTAATTATGCGAGACGAGGCGCAACCTTCTTCGTGTTGCGTTGAAATTGGTTCACTTGGACGGGTTCCCAATTGCCACGACGATATAAACGCCAACGATGCGATGCGATGGAAGGATACCAGCCGCGGCTTCGACACTCGTTACATTAATGCGCAATTTTATTGCAGAACCATTTTTAATTGTGCCTTTAATGACAAGTCAGATCATTTTAAGTTGTTTTTATTTGCCTCCGTTGTTAGTATTACATTATTTGAATTTCCTGCACGTTCTGTTTTCGACTGAGTAAGGATAGAAACCTGGTTTCTTCGAGCAATTGAGTATTTAATTAACGTTGCTAGAATTTTCTTGCATAATAATTTATTAATTAATTGACATGTCACAGATCCAGAATTTTGTTGCGCAAATAATTTCCATTAAGTGTAGAAAACTGTTCTGTGCTGTTGGTTTTACAGTCTATAACATAATTTCAGATTCTGAGATATTTTTTAAACATTGCTATAATGGAATTTGTATAAATATAATGAATACTGTTCGAAAGATGAAAGAAAGCAATTAATAGAGCAATGAGGAATATTTCAGAATGACTGAGCTTATTTAAATATGCTTAAAATAAAGATTAGATTTTTTACCGTGAGAATTACATAACATTTCTTACAATTTTACAATTTAATAATTTTATATTGAATAGCATAATTAAATATGCGGTAGTCTGCGAAATTCACTTGCAAAATTTCATTTATTTTTTTGGATCTTTAATATTCAACAAATAATAATAATTTATTTGTAAAAAAGGGGCGAGGTTTCTCTTACAGAACATTTTTAATCGCAGAAGCTTCTTCTGAATTTTTTATCCATTTTTTCCTAGTTGGAAAGACATACGGACTTTTTAATATAATTTCTTTGATGATTTATTTCAGTTTAAAGCGTACATACTTCTTAAGGAATACTGTATTTTGCAAAAATCTTTGGACGAATATACAAGGCACTTATTTGGTATTTTTAAAGGTACTTGACTGTAATTACTGGTAGAAGGAAGATTGACGTAAACGTGGGCACATACATACAACTGAGCAAATACTGGAAGGTTAATTCTTACACGGTAAATAATATAATGATGATTTATAAGCAGTCTCATTAATCAGGACTCGTAATTAGTCGGTTACACGAATACCCGGAGAATTGTCGGACTTGATTTCCTTGAAATCACCGTGAAACTATCTTTTTGCCGAATTTTTCGCATTTATGCCATAAATTATAGTCTGTTCTGAATACCATGGATAAACAAGATTTCTTAAACATGCTCGTCTATCAAACAACTTAGTTAAGGTATATTAAGCAAATATTTCGATCATGATCTCGTAAAAAGAGCCTTCAATTTACATATGTCCGTTCGTAGATCACCGTTAATTTACGCGACACGAATTATGTTAATGTCTCGTTACTTAAAGGTACCGTTAGTTAAGAACGAAAACGCCTGACAGATAAATTACCGCGATAAAGGAAATGGATATTTGTACGCTTCCCTTCGCCATGATCCTCTCCGCATACCTTCATCGTTCAGTCAAAGAACAGGCTGGCAAGTATGAATTAAAACGTATAATACAAAATATTGCATAAGATTGTACATTGACTTATCGAGAAGTAGCATTAATCGACGTCTTAGGATTATCTCAGTTATTTTAACTATTTCACCAATGAACATTTCTTGAGCTAGGAGAAACAAATTTTTTGGTAATTATTGATAGTAAACAATATAAGGGGCAATGTATTAGTGAGTAATTGTCAGACTGCAAATTTCTATGCATTTATGGGAAATTTAATGCTATAAGAAAACGTAGAATACACGTAACATGCAAATATACGTGTATATAAAATTTCTAAAGTACTGTTCTTATTATAATATTTAGTAGATGAAACAAATTCTTGCCTAGCTTCTAGTCTTTTAATTGTATTGATACGCGTACGAATCTATATAAAAATTTGTGGTTTTAAGTTAAATTCTAATAGTTAAAATCTAAAAATTATTAAGAACTATTTCTATGGAAAAATTCATGATTCCTGTGTCGATCGTTGGATTCTATCCGCCACGGTTTTCACGGAACCGATATAAATGTTGATGGAGGTTGCAACGCTGCTAGGTGTCTTGTACAGCCTCAAAAGCACTTAATCACAGTTAGCCTTATTGAGCTTACAGATTTATCCACGCCCAGTAGCCTCAGTCCTATCATACCAAGCGGATGATTACCCAGCTGCGTGCCGAATGACGCGAAAAACCTGCCAGGAAGGTGTACAATAAAATGCCGGCAGGCCACTTCATTATGTGTTCTCGTAACGCATTCAAATAACGCGTAATAGCAGTATAGAGCCTTGTGGCGTCTACTTGGGGCTCTCCTCTCGGTGAAAATAATATCAATCGTAGAGTATCACGTATGTGTGATTTTCTTCTGGAAGATCGAATGGTCGGTTCAGCTTCGAGAAGACCGTCTTTGCTTTGTTTTTCTTTCGTTATTCTTCGCGTTACTTTATTTAATATTAAAATTAAAAACAATTTTGTTGCGATGGCGATATCTTTGAATAGTTCGCTGGAAAGAAAAATTAGAGTTTCGTTCGAAGTTTGTAGATTTTAATTTGCTGGTAGAACGTGACCAATGCTTGGTATTCGTCTTGTAGAGATAATTTTATAATTAATATGCGGGTTAAATGGTATCAAGTTCTAGTCGAAGATGTAGGAAAGTTAATTTTGTTAGAGGCAGAAAGTTTATTCCTGGTAATTTAATCAATTTTCTTTTGTGATGGTTCTTCATACATCATCGGTTCTAATCGTAATTAAAGCAATTGGTTTTAATATTCTTAATGGGAAAATCGAAAGAACGTATTCGTGCTCGCGGCAAGTTGATGCGAAGTCTTATTTTTGGAAATTCAATTTTTCCAAGCTCTGGAAGTATATGAATTCAAGTCGAAGGCATTTATTAATTCTCATAAGTTATTATAAGTTGCATTAAAAACCTCAATTACAAAAGAAGAAATTAATCCTGCAGGATGAAACTCGAAAAATCATTAACAGCTCTGAAAATTAAGGGTTATTTCATTCTATTACTAGAGTCAATTAGAGTCGCTGTATGTACATTAAGGGATAATTTAATTACGATATAACCTCATAGAATTATAACTTCCTATTTAACAAAGGTGTAAAATATTTTCTTCATTTCTATCGGCAAGGACCAATCATCTAATACCTATTTCCTTTGTCACTGGTACTAACTACAACTATTATATACCAAGGATTATTTTACTTACAGCATAAGTTCCATAATGACGATTTTTAATAAACTTACAAACCATTTTATAAAAACAGTTTATCACAAAATACTGTTTCCATAGCAGTTCCCATGACAAAGCCCATTCCTGCATAGGATACAATGTACCCACCGCCATAAGAATATTAGCCATTTAGAATCCAGGTCCCGGAGTAGAGCGAGGATCACATTAAGAATCGTTGCACCGGCTTGAAAATCGGAATTAATATCGCGTCACCATTCATCTTATCTCCGGGCAATTTATCCCCCTCCGGGCGGAGGGGGTGAATAGCAGCGGCGCGGATTTTTGTTAATGCGTAATTGAATTTACGGAGCGTGTCTACTAGATTGTATCTCTGCCCTATAGATTTCAGCCGGGCGATAACCTTGGGAAGGCGTGGACGGTGGTTCGATTCAATTCCCATTTATAACACCGTCACATCGAAAGTGGCCGCCGTAAGTATACTCGCCCAGCCGACTACTAAATACACACACAAGTGTCCCGCGAGCCTTTCCATACCTGTATATACCGATACACACGCTTAACCCTCGCCGCGTATTTCTATACGATGTATTCGCGTGTATATGTGGCCGCGGGTACACGAGGCCGTGGTAAAATTCAATCAACTTCTTGCTTTTTATTTTTCTCTTCTCTTTCTTTCTCTTTCTCTCTTTTTCTCTCTCTTTCCTTCTCCCTTTCCAGGTTGGAGGCTTGGGACAACTCTAGATCCCTCGTCAAATACTCACGGATACTTGTTCGCTTTCTGATCATGCAGTAAAGAGTAACACGTCGCTCGGTTGCTTGGCCACTCATTAATATTCGTTCTCTAATTGATACGTATATCGATACCGATCTCAGTGCCGATGGAACGAGCCTCTGATCGTCTTCTACCCTTCTGATACGGGTTAATAATTCTCGATAATTCGTCGGACTTAACTTTTTCGTAATGAGAGTCGAAACGAAGTTCGGAAGATAATAACTCGCGAGTTTTTGCCCGGAAGCGGTGATAAAAAAATGCCACTTGTCCCCTTGTTTAAGTCAGAAGGGGGTTGATTCAAGGCGAAATTAGCGGGTGACGCAGCGGACGAAGGAAAAATAAATTCCCTCTAATCGTTATCGAGCTAACCGAGTTTTTCGTCGGCGCCACCCCGATCCTCGATATGCATTATTAATACGCCACTGTATCATTATGCAATTTAGTTGCCATCATAGTTGCTGTAATTTATCGATGTATCCGGAATGTAACAATTAATCTTGCCCCACCGTAAGGATATTCAATTCCGCGGTGGTATGATTGCGATCGTATAAGTAACGCGATCGACATAAATCGCAGGACTTCTTGTAATTTCGATCGGCGCTTGTTCCGTCTGACGGTTCATTTTGTTTAAGTACTCGATCCCCTTCTACTTTAATGACCACTTTATTCTATAAGCGTTCCATAAATTTTACTACTCGCCGGTTTTCGGCCGTGTTCCTTATTACTGAATTAAATTGTTTCTTGAATGCACGAGGGAAAGTTTCAAGCTTAAATATGTCTAAAATTTAATTTTATCGAAAGTTTTGAAAATTCTTTCTTATTCCGAGGAGTATTCAAATTTAAATACATGTCTACGGGAAATGAATAGAAAAGGATTTGGTTCCCGTTAGAAGAGTATCAGAAAATTGTGGAAATTAAGGAACTTTAAACCCCGTATTGAATGAAAACTATTTTGAATATTTTATATTCAAATCAAACAATTTAGAAAATATGTTTTAGATCTATTCATGGACAAATTTTTGGAATATGCTACCTATTTATAGAAATATTTATCCATAAAAAGTTACTGAATCATAAAGAAATGCCTCCTATTCCACCTACGCAACTCAATTTTCACCATTACATAGCAACAATCGTAACATTCAACTTCATTTACTTAAATTTGAACAATTATCAAGCAATAACCTTAAGGTCTTTGTATTCCATTTATGTTTCAATAATCGATCGTTCAAATCGAAAAGACGGACGCGACGGCAACAGCATCGGATGTCTGACAAGAGTAGGCAGTATTTCAAGTCAACGCCTCTGATTGTCACTTAACGAGGTAACAGCCCTTAGGCAAATTGTTAGGGCCGATCGGACGAGCGTGTTAAGCTGGCTGGTAACGCGATACCGCGTGGGCAGCTCTACACGAATGTTAATTGTTTACCAATGATAGTTTATGAAGGCCATGATTCAGATAACCGAGCATTGCAGAGTACCTGCAAGAACATCGATTCGACATTTTCTAACGAGTACACCTACCGCGTCGCGTTCGGGATATCGCAGTATAGCTCGCGGACGTTTTACTTCAAAATCTCGGCTGATCCGGTTCGAGGCTACCGATCTATTTGTCTTTCGAACACTGAAACTCGAACGCGATCACTGTTAGGTTCTAGGATGTTCTCATTTAATATGAGTTATTCTAATTCTCGCCAGCCACGATAATGGCGTCTGGGATTTTTTGAAAGCTGATCGAAATTGATCCGAGTAGGATAAGAGAAGGATAAATGTTGAGTAGATGTAATGTTAGAAGCTATGGTATAAAACGAGATGCAACTTTCAAGGTGTAACGTTTATGGCGTATGTTATTGAATTGGTTGGATGATTTAGTAGCTAAGATCGTGTTTCGCGTGTTTATTATTTTAGTAAGCAAAATGGTTGTTCGAAAGTTGAAGTGGTTTGAAGGTTTAATTGGTGTAAACTTGGTCTAGCAATTAGCTTCATTGATCGGAGCACAATTTTGTAATAGAAGGTTATAACGGAATACTAATATTAATGTAAAGCTGTATTTTCTGAGGATTCTGGAAGGCGAGCAACCACAGTGTAATTTATAGAACCCTAACTCTCTGGGTAAATATTAGATGTAAATCTTAGATGTCATCTTTTCAATTATTTACCAGCATATCCGAGAAGGATATTTTATTTTCCCTCTTTAGGCCTTGTAATAGTAAAAATATTCATATTAAATTATAATTCGTCTTTTACCTATAAATTCTATTTTAGTCAAGGGATTTTACAAAGGTTTTATTCCAATCTTTCTATTAACATCTCTTAAAGACTATTTATTCAAAAAATTTACGACTTCATCACAATTTCAATATTCTGTGTTTCAGAACTTAATCCCATATAAGTTAATAAATTTTATAAAGCTTAAGTATCAACCATTATGGTGCAGGTCAGAACGTTGCGCTGATAAATAAGAAATAAAGAAACAATTAATCAGCAGAAATCTCAGTTTACGACCGGTTTTGCATTGACATTACAGATATTGAAGACAATTAGTGAGGAGTGCAACATTCTAGTAAGAGAAACGAAAGATGTATAGAAAACAATATAATATATATAATTTAGATTTGGAAACTACAGCAGAATTCCATTTACCCGGACTCGTAGGGCGAATAAACATAAATATATAAATTCTCCTCACTACCCATATATTATTTTCTGTTCACATAGTATAATAGTAACTCGCGCCCAGATAAATGAATTCAACCAGCAAAAGTTTAGTTAATCCGATATTAACTAAAATTTCATTCTAATAAATAGAGATAAATGAAGTTCTGCAATACTCTAATGCGCGAAATTTGCAAGAAGGACAACCAACTACTTATCAAAAGCGCAATTCTTGATAGAACATGAAAGCATATGGAAAGGAATATATATATATATTACATCCTAAAAATCATTTCAACGGATTAAATCTGTAAGAAGAGCAACCAAGCAACAACGGTACCATCGAAATTCCTGAATCCAGCCGGAGATGGTTGGACATACATCCGTCGAAGAAATTCGTTCCGACGCACCGGCCAATTTCCCAAGCAGTATCACCAAGACATATCGAAGTTCTAAATTCACGATTTGCACCAAAGTTCGACACTGTTTGTGCAGCATACGCCACGGTTAGTTTGCTGGTGGTCACGTGAGACCAGGTCTCACGTCTTGTACCGGTACTATAGCTCACATTCTGTTGGCCGGACACTTGGCGACGACCCATCCCTCATCCCTGTCGTAGCTGTCCGAGCTTCTAGGCGCTGTCCAGTCACTGAACTCTCGAGCAACTTCTGTTATTATAAGTTAACCCCAGCCCCCGCGCGCGCGGCCAACTCCGCCACCAGCCCGCTCAGATTATGGCCATCAGCCAGCGACCCGAGATCTGGGTAACGCCGTACCTCAACTTCGCTTCGTTTGTATAAGGAAGTGTTTCAGGTCATCCGAAGAATAACACGTTCGACCTCTTGTCCGTTCTTCACTCGCTGCGTTCACCCGTTGCATTTCCGCTCGATTCAGAAGGGCTTGGAACTAGCCAGAGGGTTCAAACTTCGAAAGTAATCGTCATCCATTAAGGTTCCTTCCGTAGGACCTGCTAAATATGTACTTCATTAATGGCAAGGGTTAGGGTGTGTCTACTTGGGTAGATGAAGGGGATGAGAGGGATGATGTAAATACTAGGTGTAGAGATTTTGTAGAGGAATATTGGATAGTCAAGTGGAATTGTGCTTTAAGGTTTACTACGGAAATTGAATTTTATGAGTTAGGTAATCGCGTTTGCAGAGAAAGGAAGATAGAAATTGTGAAATTAATGACAAGGTAGATACTTTGTAGACGATGTACTGATTAAATCGTGGAATGTCGTTAGAATATCTTATCATTTCAAATGATTGGAATAGTTGGTAATCGATGAATAGTTTTAATTTTAGAATAGATACTAAGTGTAGGGACATATAACTTCGTTATATGTGTAATTAATATATATATATTAGGTAATTGGGTCTGTAAAAAGAAGGAAGACAAAGATTACGTAATTAATAATTGGATACTTTCTTTGCAAATGTTCTGATCAAATTATAGAATATCGTTTGAATATTTTATTATTTAAATAATTCGAATAATTAGTAATCTTCACTGATGAATAATTTTAATTCTAGAATACTTCAGGATATTTAAATTTTATCTTATAATTGTCTGACATTGAATAATTAAATTCTCGAAAATTTAAATTAAATAAAAATTACACAAATAAATACAAAGCGAAGATCGTGATACATGCAAAATCATTGAATGACGGTTCACATATTAGCTCTTCGTTATTATTTTCATTTCATTACTATATATATATTACTATATATAGTAATATATATATATATATATCATCGGCGTTCAAATATTTGCCAATATTTCACTTTCACCTCGAATTTTCAGAACCCCACATACAACGACCGTAACGCAATATCCCATTCAAAATTCATAACGTCATCCGTTTACAATTAAAACGAGTGTACGAAGAGGTTCAGAATGACGAACCTTAACTACTACGGTTATGGACACACACAAATTTTAATAGCTAATAAGGAGAGACCTTTTGCTTAATCTAAAACATACTTTATTAAAACGGCTTAAAAAGTTTTGATTTATTCTATTAATTTATAATGATACTTGAAAAGTATTATTACTACTAGACTGCGGATTCTTATGCAAATGCATATTTGTATTAACATAACTAAGGCACTTGGAATTTACATAAAGATTTGTTTCACTTTCAACGCTTTTTATATGTTTGCACTATTACATTACATTTTGTACATTTTTGCGCTTTTAAATTTCCTGTAGGTGTTAAACTCCACAGTTTAATCATAATTGCAGAATGTAGTATCTGAAGAAAGCCATTCCAACCAATCAAAAACAACAGATAACTTTTCAAAAAGTAATATGGAAATGATACAAAACAGGGGAGACAATAATCTCGTAATTTTTCAAAACTTTTACAAGTCCTCGTGCCTTTTTTCTGCTCGAATCTTTGCGTATCACGTCTTCGATGTCTTCAGAATAGTCGAAACATTCCATGATACGTTTACCCGGTCCGTTCACCTGGAAGAAATCTCATTATCCGTTGAACGAGTTTTACACAGGTTGTAATTACGTTGACGCTAACGATGTTTTGTTTGGAGAAAGAGGGGAGAGGGGGATGTTGCAGGGATCAGAAGGAATTATTCGAAGTAATCTACAGCGTTAAAAACCGGCGACGTGTTCAAGCCTTGAAGGACGGGGAACGTTTTTCGAGCGCGAAAGAGACGGGACGAGAAGCAGCTTTACGAGAGCAGAAAGTTGCTCCGGAGATATAAAGCAACCCAAGTCGCATATAACTTACAATCAGCCACGTTCCCCTGCTTGCCTTTTCGTTTCACTCCTAGGTCTCTTCTCGTCCGGCTACCGGCACCGATTTTTTACCATGGAACCTCGTCGTGGCATCGCGCGAGTCTTCGACTTAGCCAACGAATTTACGACCGCCCCGAACGCTACCCTAATTTAATGGATTCGCAATTTACCGTACGCGAGATGAGATTTCGATAAACCCTGAAAAACGTCACGCGAAAAGACTTTGTCACGAAATAATTTACCAAGATCGGTATTGTGATCTTTAGCTCGAATTTTTAAGATACATTTGTTGATACTCTATGATATGGATTTAGGATGCTGATGGAATTCGATTTGTCTTTTTTTCTTAGAAGCTGCAATGATTTGCATATAGAGTGGTTACAAAAAGTATTGGGACATCATTGAATTTACGTACTGATTAATTTGGTTCATGTATATTAAATTTCGTACCATTTGATAGCACTTTTATATGACTATAAAGATTTGATACTATGAAAATCGAATGTGTAGTACCGTATGTGTAAAACTTTTTTTCAATTACAGTTAGAGTACAGATGAAAGTTGACAACTTTTGCAATATATAAAATATATGTAATAATTAATATAGAATATTATTCAAAGTAAAGTATGGCATCATAATATTTAGCTGAGACAAGTTTCCATTGAGCATTAACATATAAACTTGCATGAACATTTATAGCCTACTTATAATAAGTGGAAATGATAGGAGTTTGTGTTATGTGATTCAAAAATATCTGGAGTAGAACGACGGGTGTATGAATGAAGAATGCTTACAAGCATAAATATTAGTGAAATTTATTTGAAAATGTCGAAAATATATTTATTTAGAATAAGAAAACTCATTTATCTTAATAATAGTGACATAATAATAATACTATCAGATATCGGAATAATTTACAACACAATGTAGACTAAATTACGTTAACTCTGTCGGAATTTTGTAAAAAATTTCGTGACCGCGAACTAAGCTGGAATAAATGCAGTCCTTTGTAGCCAGGGCCCTCGATTTAAATATCCAACGCGACCTATGAATAATCATCGCGCTACCAAGAAGACGCTAATTAGTACGAATCAAAGTTCCCTTAACGGCAACTAAGGTGTCTCGCCTTAGCCAATCGACGGATTTCTGTTCGCGTGAACTCGTATCATAGCCATCGCGTGATTTAAATAAAGGGGAAAGAAAGATGTACGTAACTTCGCTGGTATCGGGATTCACGAGTATGCGTCTCGATCTCATCAGCATCGTTTTCCTGGGGACGTTGAGTTAAAGCATCTGTGTATCCTCTTCGTTGAAACGTGACGAGCTACATAAACGTTTACTTACTGGCTAAGGGAGGTTTTACGGTTGGACAATGTATAGAAAATAAATCGATAACTTAATTAAGCCGGCCCGGTCCAGCGAGAATCGCGGTGAATCAATTCGTAGCCGGTAGCCGTGCCGTATTGTACGGATACGAATAACAATTCCTTGATCATAAAGCAAACTATATCGCCTTCGATTTCATTAAACCGTCTTCCTTCGTTTCGTTGGGTGATGGTGCGTGACTGGGACGAGTAAAATCGGCCAATTATTGTGCCCACGTACGTACATACACTACCGGTCAAAAGTTTGGGATTGCTATCTGCTCCGCAGAATCCACAGATTTATAAAGAAACATCGAGTTCGTATTTTGGAACAACTTGGAATTCTGTTTATCCCTCCTGAAGAACTTTTTGGTTGAAAACCGATCGGAGGGGATTGATATCAATATTTATTTTTATTAATTATTTATTTTTTAATAATTAGATTGTGGATGTTTATATAAATCCATATATTTATAGACATAGAAACGTGGATAGAAGTATGTCTTTTGTTATAGAATATATTTTGCATATTTTTGCATTTGTGTTCATTTTTGCATACTTTGTCATAGATGTATAAATATCTGCAGTTTACTAAGAATGCAATACTGCAACATATCGCTACTTATATTAATATCAGAACTGATAATTCAGGGATTAAAAAATCCAAAGGTAGAGATTTTTCCACAAGACGACTACAAATGCTGATTTTATTATCGTATATTCACTTTTAAGAATCAATTTAATCGTATTATAATAATTTATAATATGTATCTATGATGATGATAAAGAATAAAATTAGTTTGAATAGTAAAGTTCATTTATGTAACAGAACACATCAAATGTTATTACTTCCAAGAAATAACTTATTTATTCTATTTTTTAGAAATTGATATCTTTCATAAAAAGATACGTGTATCTTTACACCTTTTAAATAATTTTTATAACATTCTCCGAAATGTGTATATCAGTAAAAGATGAACAAATGTATTGTTTGATTTACCCGTAATTCGGTAATTAAAATGCATCTTGTCAAAAATCAGGATACTTTCGAGCGATAGTGTACGAATGCGAAATGAATCGGCAATTTTTACTTTCGGACGGTGAAGTCCGTCGAACTCAAGGGCGTCGTTAATATTCCATTCTCGATACGTGTATTTCCTCGACGACCACGAAGATCCGGTAGGCAGCATTTGGAAAAAAGAATGTATTCTCCAAGAGGTTTTGTTTGGCACGGTTTAATCGTCGTCTCGAATGTTTCGAGGTAAATTGCAGTGTTGCGACGCTTTATTACAAATGTTGGATTGATGTAATGATACCTCGAGAAATTGCTACCCTCTCGCTACCGCGTGTCTCTTGCCTCTTTGTTTGCTGACTTTGTATGCCTGATTCCGATCGGATAAATGGAAATACAAAGATATATTCCGTGTAAAGATTACCGATCAAGAAGTTGTTGGCTATAAGCTGATTATTAGTTACGATGCTTATATTGCAATTTAAGGAACTATCATGGAACAGTCGGTGAATTTATAGAGGATGTGGAAGTACTTAGCAACGTGGACTAGCTCCGTTTAAAAAGGTTTTTTGAAGTGATGCATATTTAAGTGGATATAGAGAATCAGATTATAGACTGTGCCTGACGACAAATGACTCGTATCTACTTAAAAGTTTCGTTACTTTTTACTTTACATTTTCCTTATTGCGTATCGTTCTGACGAGTAAAAGTGACTTATCTCTGTTACATATTGAACATTTTACTCTTTTTAACCACAAATATTTATATGAGATGTAATAAACATACATATTCTCAATAAAAGTTCTTCGTGCGAATATCAAGATATCGATAGATATTCAAAAATATAGATTTCTTATTAGATCCACTCTTATCTGAAATGGACAAAATTTATAATATAAAAAAAACAACAATACAGGATCTTCACTCTAATTTTCTTATAAAATTAGACCTACTATTTTATTTCACGTCGTTTATCGTTACAGTATTTATACCGTAATAAAGAAATGTGTAAGACGTTACAAAATTTTAGAATTTCTAACATTGCCGATATTGTACAAAATTATCCATTAACGAGGGCCTCAAGTTTGCCGGATTTCACCGTCCCAAAGTAAAAATTCATTTCACGTTCGTAGACTACCGCCCGAAAACATTATGATTTTTGACAAGATGTATTTTAATTACAACATTACCAGTAAGTCAAACTTCGTCCTTCGTAGTCTACATACATCAAACCACAATGATTTTATTCTTCATAATCATCGTTGCAGTCTATGTTTTCAGGGCAGACGTAAAGTGACGCGATAACATGTTCTATCATCGTGAAAGTTTGAAATCTAAAACTCGGATTTTTAAAAGCGAATTACGATGTATCACGACGATCAAACGGAGCACTAACCAACAAAGAAGTAAATACGAAGGAAGCTCGAATATTCATACGAAATTACTACTTTCAATCTTCGATCAAACACGAATCTTCCCATGATTATCCACATGGTAGTTGTCCACTTGCGCAAGAACGATCGAACTCTCTTTATCGCAGAATCTCTTGGCAGAAACGGTCTTGAAACTGGGCGAGCACGTGACGTAGTTAGAAGATCCTTTCGCGTAAGGTGCACGAGATCGCGCTGTGAATATAACACGGTAGTTAGACAGAGATGACCGGTTATATCCCGTTGGCAAGGGCGCGACAATAGATATGCGGCGGACAGTACAATGGTCATTGTAAATCAGGGCATTTTAAAAATCTGACAGGATATATGTTGACTCAGCCTCGTATATCGTGTCACACACGGCCTGCAGTGCCTGCCCATTAAATACAGCATTATGCTACCCGGCCAGCAAACCAACTTCAGGCACGTAATGGTAATTGCCGGGATGTATTCCCAACGCCATTTTCGGCAACTTGCCATTCAGGGATACCAACCGTGTATCCTCCTACACCGTTTCTCCTCCCCCTCCCCTCTTTCTATCCTTTCATCGACGGTTTTGGCATTTTTCTGAAAGGCTAGTCGGGGAATCGCTCGATCGACCGTGCTCGAATGATCAATGGAACTGTATGGTGCGCGAGACGAACCGCTTTTCGAGACGTTTTATGCTACCTTCGTTAGTGTGTATTTGAAAGCTATGGGTTTGCTCGGATTGTCTCTTATTGGAAGGTTGTTTAAATGGAGAAAGCTGGCGGATATTGGATTGTTAAAAAGAGCATGTTGTAAAGTTTGAGACAAATTGGAAGGGAATGCCATTTTATAGAATTAATATTTTGTCGAATAGTATGGTTCGTTCCTTTTGAATAGATCCCGTCAAGTATCATGTAACTTCGCTTTTATATTTTTTTAGCAATAGCTGAGAATCACGATTTGAGTGGGAGAATAGTCGAGAATGTTCTCCGAAGTATAGGAAAATACAGAACGTTAAAGAACATTTAGAATGAGAATCAGAGTTGTCAGGAAAAGATAAAATTACAATTCTGAACAATTTGTCATAGTGATACTTATTCCTGGTGATTATTTTACTTGAATCATTATTTAAGACTTCTTAAATTCAAGAATCAACAAGTAATTTTCTTCTATTTTATTCGATAGCGAGATGCGAGTAGGAAATAGGAAATGGAAGGAATTAGTAAGGCCGTGAAAAGTTGATAGCGGAAGAGATAAAGACGACGGAAAAAGGAAAGAATGAAAAGATTGGGGCAAGACGTGGGTTAGGTCAAACAGTGCAGTTTAACTGCGACCAGACACGCGACAGACACGCCATAATTTCTTCCAAATGTGAAATAAGGCCCGTTGCACCTAGCCACGGCTGGACTTTTAGCACCTCCCTTTCTCTATATCGTGTATACGAAACTTTTTACTGTTTCTAGCTTTTCTCTTTAATCAACAAAACCAATAAATTAACTGTAGACGAAAAACTATCCCTCGTAGCGACAGTATTATAATTTTATTATTTTATGAAAATCAGTTCAAAGGAACTTGTGTTATAAGCGATTACAGCTCTTTCAAATAATTTCTAAAAATGATACATGCCGAAATCTTGAAAAAATTTGTCAGCAATTATTACCAAAAGATATTTGAAGAAAATGTAAAAACATTTAGTTATAAACCAAACACTTCAAATCTGCAGTGTGACAATATAAAATTTCAACCTATAAATTACAATTATTACAAATAATTAACAGAATAATTTTCCTACAATTTACTCAAAGAAGATGTAGAAACGCTCATTTATAAACTAAATAATTCAAATCTAACAATGTGATAAAAGAACTTATCAATCTATATACATATATCGGCAATTCAACAGGTAATCAAAGGAGTTCATTGAAAATTGTTAAGAGAAAAATTCTCCGAGTACTCAAAGAAAATATGAAAACACTCGTTCACATAAATCAAATAAATTCAAATCTCACCAACGTAATAAAATAAACTTTCAACCTATATTTCTCAACAGCGAATCAGATAATCACACGAAATCATTCTCTCGATTATCCTTTCGTCGTAGAACGAGCTAAACACACAGTGTCGCCAGTCGTGATTGACCGGCCAATAATTTTCTCGGGATTTGACCGGTTTTTATCTGGCGTTACGAGGAAAGAAGCGAGCCTTTCTCTTGGTTGCATAAACCAGTTATCAGAACGCTCGACCCGAAAAGGATATGCCTCGTGCTGATTTCTAACACGGGCACCGTGATCATAAATTTTCGCTGTTGACAGGCCAGCCAGTCTATATCGCGATCACAAGGACGTTAATTAACGGACGACTAATATATCGATTACTTACTCCGATTGCGATTACCGCTTAATGCGAAATTATGGCTTCCCGGTCTACAGGGTTTCATGTTTCGCGCCCGTTTTGCACGAAGAACGCTAAGTTTGTTGATAAGCAGCAATCATAAACAGGTAATACGAACTACACGCTCCAGGACAAGCCAAGGATTAATCCTCTGGCTCATTATCCCTCGTTGCTCTTCGAATCGTCGTTTTTTTCAA
Organism: Bombus impatiens; assembly: GCF_000188095.3. Lineage (NCBI taxonomy): Eukaryota > Metazoa > Arthropoda > Insecta > Hymenoptera > Apidae > Bombus > Bombus impatiens. The sequence continues at coordinate 423,197 of NT_176676.1, read as the reverse complement.
GCCGGATGAGAAACTAACGCCATATCTTTGGCAACTTTATCAAAGATTTGTGTAACTTTATTGAAAGTGACTAACGATCAAGTAAATCATTTATTTTCTGGATTATTGCAACGGAAATTTAAATATTCGTAACAAAATTTGCATCTACGATTAGATTCCTCGAGGAATTATATTTTATGCAATCTCTTTGCAACTTTATCGGTGATCATTATAAATGAAGTAAATTATGGATCTGGAGGTTCGATTTGATGAATGTTCTTTGTAAACGTAGAATTTATCGCAAAGGGTTCTAACGAAAGTTGCATTGAGTAAATTTTACGTAATAAAAGTTCATCAATCGCAAACAATATTGCAGAAAGTGATTTAAACCTGACTCTCCTGTTACAAGGTTGCATCCTTTAATTCGCCATGTATCGGTTCTGTTCTTAATAATCGTTCACGCGTTTACACACAGTTCCTCGTCTTGTTCTCGAAATAACCGACAGCTTTGCAAATCTAACGAAACACGACCCTTTTTATACGCGACGGTAAAAATATAAAAAAGAGAAACGGAGATAATAAATAAAGTGGAAGAAAGACAGAAAGAAGAGGGAGAAGGATACAAATATTGCGTTGGTGCGATCTGAAGGCAACGCAGTATGGTGAGAGCCACTGTGTTAACCACTGTGCAAGCTAGAAATCCAAACGGTAACAAGAGGTTACGTTTAGGGGTAGTGAGCGGTAATGTATTCCGTCCGGAGAAGTGAAGCATGCATATTCTAGATATATTATAAATAATTACTCAATTATATCTTTGGAAAGGCAATGAATAAAGATGTCTGTTGCCGTAGTTGCGCGCGCGAGCAGGAGAGAAACGTAGAGGAGCGAGGGGCAGCAGGCTAATAAAAAAAAGGAAGGAAAGAGGAGGAAAAGGAAGAAGACAAGAAAAAACACACAAGGGAAGGAAGAGAGAAGGAGAAAAAACTTGCGTTGAATATTCAAACGCAACAAACTAGATACAACGGAGGGTGCTAGGAGGTCGGTAGAGGGAACCGGGGTGAGCTTATTTCAAATGGAGATCCATATTATACCCTCTTCTTACGGGAACGTACTTTTGTTTCCAGATTTCGCGATTTTTCGCTGTGCTCGAGTACGCCAAACGAAGGGAAAGAGACACTTGAATTTCCAAACGGTCCTTTATCCGCTTATAAATGTTGCAATGAAAATCGACCCTCCATCGATGACTAATTATAGCCATCGATGTATACGAAAACTCGTAACAGAATGGGAGTTTACGTCCGCATCAGACTCGTATCGACGATTCTTCGATTCACCGCCGCGATCTTTCTGAGGACGTATCGTCGAACCCTTCAATTAAAAAAAAAAAGAAAAATATAATAAAAGGAGAGGAAATCCTTAAAACCCCTCGACGATGCGTCTGCGTGTCTCGTATGGAGTTCGCGTCGTTTCCATATGTCGTCGATGTCGACGGGGAATGCTGTTACTCTCTTGTGTCTCTTTCATAGTAATTTTTACTTATAGAAGTATCGTTTCTTCCTGTATTCGCATTTTAGCCAATTTTAGATTCCAAAAAGTATATTATTTTATTTTTTCTAGATGTTTATTCTTTCATGTTAATTGTTTTTATACAATCGAACAATTTATGTCCTCCTTTCTGTAATTAATGATTGAAAGAAGAGAGAATTAAAGATTAATTAAACATCTACATTTCTTCGTTTCTTTATCTGTGCACAGACAATTTTAATAAAAAAAGGAAAATGATATAGTACATTGTATCCAAACGACAAACATACATGTCACCGGAGAACGCATAAATCGGATTCATAATTCTGAAAAGGTACGCGAAAAAAGGAGGAAACTTGTAGAAAGAGGAATAAAGCGTTTAATGATTCATTAACATGATGCGTAAATCCGATTTATCTCGTGTATACACGCGTTGCCTCTTCGTTAGTCTTTCGCGAGAGGTCAAAAAACTTTATTGAGGCATAAATTCGCGGCCGCGAGACACGATAACTTTAAAATATTACGGAAACGAAAAGCTTTCGCCGACGCGTGCAATGTTTGCCTCCTTTTCCGCGAAAGATAATGCAACTACTGGCGAGAAGGGGTTGGATGTCGAGAGTTTGAGGGTGGGCCGGATTTACGGGACGTTGTTTTGTAAGTGGACCTTTCTCGTACGCGAAAGATACCGTGAATTTAAAGCCCGTTAAGCTACTTTTTCTCACTTGTTCTGCGGCCGACGTAACGCGTCGCGCGTACTTTTCTCATATTACATAGGGAACAGGAAGGATTTAAGCACCTCGAGAGAGAGCGTGCCTGACATTTGATAACGAAGGATAAGACGAAGGCAAAGAAGCTTACACTCCCCGCGGCCACCTTACACACTTACGTATGCGAACTGATTTCCACGGAAACCGGAACGATAATGTTCCTCCTTTCATCGGAATTAACGTTATTCCTTTCCACGGAATTGTACACCGTTTCACGGAAGCTCTTTATGTGTCTTGCACGGTTATGCTGTATTACTGTTTTCTCGGCGAATTAGATTCTCTGGGGATTTGGGTGACAGGATGTTTCCAGAGGATGGTTTTCGTCGAATTTTTGTAATTGGGCATATATACGTGAAAATATTGTCAAGGAATGAGAATTATATCCAGATTTTTAAGATTCACTATTTTGCTTTTCATGGCTGTAAAATGAAAATATTCGTACAATGATGATTGATAAAATGTATAAAATTGTTTTTAACATATATAATTGTCACATAATTATACATACAATTATACGTATGTAAATGTAATGGGATGTTTTGGGATTTGAATTTTGGTAATTTGAAAACGAATTTCGAATTTTGGAATTAATTATAATCACACCAGTGAAATTATACGAGATACGAGATTATTATTTTTGTTTAACGATGTACATATCTATTTCTTTTTTATGCATTTCGTAAGTTCCCAAACGATATAGTATATTCAATGTATGTAGGCATTGGCAATGGTACAATGAATGTATTGAATTTGATATCTGAACATTGATCATATATATGTCTAATGCAAGGAACACAAGATTATACTACATTTTGAAAATCTTATAAAGAGCGTTTTCTACTACGTATGTATAGACATAATGAAATTGCAGAACTTGCAGGAATTGCAGTTAAGGTTAAAATTGTATTAATAAAAATTACCGTAATGAAACGATTAAATATTAGTGAATTATACAATTTTACGTATTATACAAGAAAAAGACTAATGTGTTTTTGATACACTCAGAAATATAAAATGACGGCCAATTTCAAATATTCTTAATAGTTATTTATTTTATTTTATTTATTTTAATTATTTATTTAATCAATTTATTTTATCATTTATCTAGCTGTGAAAATAAATTAAAAGTTGGGGAATATTTCCTATATCCTCAGAGAAACCTCGGCGGTAATTAACTTCGTTGAATTACAAGAGATACAAACGAAATCTACACATACAATAACATTTTTCAGGTAAGGTATTTTGACTAGTTCGGAATGCAATGTGGATTTCGAGCTCCGGCTGTTCGACATTCCATGACCGAGACTCAAAGTCAGTTCTGTTTCAACCTTGTAAGCGATAAGTTCTATGTTAAGATTTCGTAATATTCCTTAAAATTTTCTTACAATTTTGTGCATACGTGGGTCATTGAAGAGTCATGGTGTTTTTAGTACAATGTTGGTATGCTTTCTTTATTTATCTCCTCTTTTTAATAATTTATGAAAGTAATTAGATTTGAAACGTTGAGATTAATTTTACAATTAATTTATATAGTTTCTTCTACATTTTGTTGTTAGAGTATCTTCCGAACATTTACTTCCTCCGAATTAATTAAATGTAATTATCAAAGCTACATTTCTTTCACATTTTTATGTTCTTTCTCTGTATGAGTGATAAATTTTCATAATTATCAATTCAGTCGATTGTAAAGTTTTTCCCCTTTTCTATCTCTGAATATTTCTTTATCATTTTATAATTTCTCTGTTTCAAATCCACAAACGAACTTCGTCTCGCGTCTTATCACGCAACCATCAATTCTCAATTCCATTTAGTTTCAAGTATGTTCACGCTGACCATACACCTCCCGAATCAAAGAAACCTTTTCGGAGGGCTCTTCATCCTAAAGAACGCGTATCTGTGGGGTTCCACGAAGTTAGGGAATAAGTCGAATTCACAGATGTTCCTATTTTCTCGCCCCCACACACGAATAGGGCAATATTTTCATAAGACACGGGGCCAGAAATCGACATCTCCGCCTGAACGATTTTCCGCATGTATGGATATGAGAGAGCACCCTCTCCGCCGGACGTGATTGGCTTCTGATAGAATTACGAAGGGTGGACACACAGAGTAGCTAAAGCTCCTTGTGTGTGAGAGCGCGATCCTTGTTGCGTCTGTATAAGTATAGAACCGCGTGGTACATAGACAGGACCACAAACGACCCTCGTTTAAAACAAAGGACTTCGCTGGGCTGCATCTTCATGTAGTCAGAATCATATTAAGTTTGTTTTTTGTCCCTTCCCACGGAAACGGGAAATTGATGAGGTCCTTTCTATGGGGGTTGAAAAGGAGTAGAGAGGAACGACCGTCTCGTTCCTTTGCTCCTTTCGCTCTCTTAGACGTCGCGATGCATTCTGTTACATCGAATTTTAGGGAATTCTTGAAAACCTGTTAGATAAGTTATTTCTATAATATGTCAAAAAATATTTTCGGAATGTTTATGCACATTAATAAGAAATTTAAAGGTTCGAAGTACACATAGTGCGGGAAAATATATAGAATATTCAAGATACAGCACTCGTTACGATATTTAGTATGCGAAATACATCTCTGTGTAGGTTGCACTTGTTTGATCATGTTTATAAGAATATAAATTTGCATAATACCAATATTTATAATCTAATAATCACGGAATCTTTAAAATTGTTTCACTTTAGTTAAGACGATGTGTTACAATAACTCCGCGACGAAACATAAGAAAAGTTGCCTTATCCTGATTATTTCAATCGTTTGGAAATTTCCCTGCGTGCAAGTGCGCACGATTTAGTCAAAATTAATACATTCAGTAATTAGAAATTACTTGCGGCCGGTTTGTATTCCACAGGATCCATTTGTAATACTTTCAATTATCCTTATTTAAAATTTTCTCTTTACCGACCTCGTCTGATGTTCTTTCGATTAATCTAGATGAATATTAACATTTTATTCATAGAACAATATATTCAGAAAATGAGGTCTAAGATTAATCGTTTTCTTTAAATTGTCGTATCTTTTAAATTAATTATATTGTTATCAAATGGATTCTGACTTTTAACTTTGTATTATTTACTTAATCCACTTGCGTGTTGTTTGAGATATCTACACTTCTAAGTTTTTTAAAATTAATTACACATTATACTTCAAATATGTGTATAGAAAATCACAATTGTTTCAATCTTTATTAAAGCAGAATTATTCACAGACGGCGATTATTACGCGCAATAGTAATCTGTATGTACATAGGAAATCCAATTTTGTATATAGAAATTTATACAATTACTCCAGTTTTCATCACAAATACAAAATTATTTGTAAATAACACTCCTTAAATACAGCGTATTGAACATTGCATTTATACAATATTATAATCGTACTATAATTTTTACACAATACAGTGTTCGATTGCCTCAGACAAAACGCCAGTGTCTCATATAGAAACTGTTAATATAACAATACAAGTGCTAATATAATATAATAAAAGTAATCAGCGTAATGTGTCAATCAGTAATAATCATTTAACACTGTATTACAAGAATTCCCCAGATAGGGGAATAAATAAGTTGTACCATCGAGAAGGAGAATTCTTTCGTCATTGAAAGTCATCGAAGAAGCACGATCAGATTCAAGATCTTTGCTAACGGGCCGGATATGGTAACGCAAGGGCGCGAATAGGGGTGCCGAAATTGAAAGATTCGAATGACATTCATCCAATTTCCTTTCGACGCAAGTTCATAATTTTATTGGCAATTTACGATCCATCAGGGTTCACGCAGGGGTAAACACGTCCACTGACAGGAATTTAGATCCAAGATCGAGCCGAGCTTCATTTTGTCCCGTTGAGGATGGTCCTTAGGATGTTCCAATGAAACTTTACTCGAAAGGAATCGATCAAAGAGCATAATTTAGGCTTCTCGAAATGATTAACGAGAAAGGAAAACAATAGAAACGATAGACGTGCAATTACGCAGTTTAATTTGGGAATCGTTTTCTGCTTGAATACAAAGGCGCATAGCGGGAATATTTTTTTCAACAATAACGACTGTCAGACAGGGAGTAGTAACACGAATGAATTTTGAATAGGAAGAAAGGAATATTATCGCCCGTATTCCGGTGTTTATAATGCATGTTATTGAACAGCTACGGGATCGACGAATCATTAATTCGAGATTTTTTTGTCGAATGCAGTATAATTAACCCTTTTCATTGGAAAATTCGTCCTGGGGCTCCCTATTTTGCCTGGAAAAGGAAATTAGGATCCCGTGCTTTTTCATGAAAGCACGATGACAGACAGAAATTTTGATCACGAGGCGAATCTGTTTTTCGAAAATCGAATCGCCAATAGTCTTTGTTTAAAAATTGATGTAATTGTTATCCAAAATACCGATTAACGGACAGAGATGAGGATTCTTTGTTTAAATTTTATATATCAGATTCCAAAATGTAAAAATTTTAAATTTTTCGAATTAGAAAATTCAAATTTAGGATTCTAAATTTAAAAAATTAAATTTCGAATGTCAATTTTTAATTTTAAATTGCAAATTTGAAACTTATTTACAAACTAAGAGATTATAAAAATCTTAATCTTGAACGTCGAACTTTGACGTCAAGTATGAAAAGTTACCTCCTTTTTCCCTTCGTCATTTTCAAATGTCTAAATACCATATTAATGTCTTAAGATTTCGAACATCAAAATTCAAGAACGAAACAATTTGCGACACGAGTATCGGAACGGTTGCTAAGCATGCGTTAAGCAAGACAATCCCGATTGCCGATATTTATGACGGCGGAAGATAAAGCGCGGCCGGAAGGTGGAGAAACGAAAGACACGTTTCATACTCGGGCGAACAATTTCAATTACAATGTCGCGTACGCCGGGACTCTAGCTCTCTAATAGCCGAAGTTATCGAGGCACTTTCACACGTGTTGCGGCGCGCACGATGTCGCGGCCACCCTCCATAAGAGTCCGTTTCATACCCCGTTTCGTCTCGTTGCAGCTACTTGCACCGCGTTACGACGATCACAAGCTTGAACCACGGCGAATTTCTGACGGGACTGTACCTGCATGCCAACAGCGTCGGTCGCCTGAAAGTCGAGCACATCATTTTATCTCCATGATAAATACGCTACATTTTATGCGCATTATTTTGCGCCCCCTCCAATGGTCGGAGCGCGTGAGAGAGGTCTACCCAAACCCGAGGTTCACGGCGACCCACCCCATCTTCCTGGCGTTCCTCACCCCCGAAACGACACATACGTGGAACGCAGTTGTATCTCACCGTGCTCGTCGTTCGCAACCCAACGACCCTCTCCCTCCCTCCTCTAGCTCTAGTTCTCCACCTCTCGTGCCAGCAGCAACCATCTCCTCCGCCTGCTCCTCTAACCCCTTCCTATCCTGCTCTCTCGCGCGCGTCCGTCCGTCCGTCCGGCCACCGCCACCCCGTACACAGCCCATCTTTTTTAATGTTAGGCAGTTATAGCCGGTGCGCAACGCGAGCGGTTCGTTCGTTCGCCTCCTCTCTCGTACTTCTTCCTCTCTTTCTTTCTTGCTTACCCGAATACACGGCCTCGTCTTTTCTCCCTCGTTCGTTCGTTCGTTCCGGCAACGTGTCTCTTTCATTTTCCAACCGGTCCACGCGTCTCTGTCTGTTACTCGTCCTGCCAGTGTAACGTTATCCTC
>NT_176676.1:394284-414342 GCF_000188095.3 Bombus impatiens | reverse complement strand
GCCGGTGCTGGATACCGGGGGTGGGCCTCAGGTCGAATTGGATGGAAATATTATTACATCAGAGAAACCTTGGCGAGCCTTAACGCGCGCGTTCAACCGACTGCCCCGGACTCTTGCGGACTTTCGCCACTTTGCCACCCCCGCTCTGCCTGTCGACCCAGAGGATCGCCCGTTCGGGGGTTGCTCGAGCGCGCCAGCCCTCGCCAATCGTCGTGCTCCTTAGTTGAACATACTTTCGTGGGATCTTCTGAAAATCGGTAGTATTATAAAGTTACAGAGATTTGAAATAGGAAGGGGTTGATTCTTTGAGGCAGTGTTTTGGAAAAATTGTCTGGTGGATGACAACCGTAGGATGAACGTTAGGAAAGAACTGTTTAGGGTGGTTAGAAATGGATTTTTTTATAAATGACTGTAATATCGAATATCTTATATATCTTTAAATCTTCATGTTTTTATTTCACTCGTTATTGATGTTACGCGTGTTGGTAATTTAAAAAACAAATTCTTCTTTGTTGATGAGTTTTTATGTAGTGAAATAATCGAATCCACACACTGTAATATATGTTCGTACATAAAAGTACAATTTACGAAACGCGCAGGAAATAATAATTCCAAATAATTTATCATATACGTATATCCATTTAGTAGTTGCAAATTGTAGCTCTACTTTATCTACATTCTGCCCGTTCTCTTTAAAAACGTTCTTACAGATTTTGCAATCACTCATAACCACTCTTATCCTGTAATATACTTTACGGAGTCTTGTAATTCTCAGTAAAGTAACAATTTCATTGGATTCGCTGGAAATGATGATAAAAAGTCGTCTAACAGTTGAACATCGCGAAAGAAAATCGCGAGGCGCCGAGCGATTTCTGTCGCACCCGCTCCCTTTTTCTGAGGAGGGAGGGGGTTGTGTGTAACGTCGATCATAGGGGGATTGGCGAGTGTCGACACATTCGTACATCCACGTCGTGTCCCCGTCGACGGCTGGGTATTTGTTTAGCGAGCACCTCGATATGACATGATCAGCGCATTAACCCCGCTCGCATTTTTTCATCCGCGCGGTCCTCTTCTGGCTGGCGCCTGCCTGGGATGCGTTTTTATCGATTCGTAGACCCCTGCCCCGATGTGCCGTGTATCTGTATGTCCACCTCCACACACGACCGCGTACAAAGCATCGATAGAGGAGCATATAGATGGGACCGGGCATCCTTCTTTTTCGAATGCAGTCCTCCTGTTCGGGGAGAACATCGCGAAACTTTGGCCAATAATAAGACCGGTGTTCGCGATTCTTATCTATTTACGTGCCCATTTGCTGTTTGCCATCCCTCTTCTATTCTATATTCACGTTTAAATTTATTTAAAGTTTGAGTATAGATAGAGAAAGTTTATGTTACGGGTGATTTTAGGAACTGAAGATGAATGTTTGTGATCTTTATTTATCCGCATTGGTTTCTGAAACTTTTGTTCTTGAAGAAGGTTAGTTATGTCATTTGCATCGTATATTTTTATATCGTATATTTAGCATCGAAATTTGTTCAAGTTTTCCAATAAATGTAATGAGTGCATGCTTCGGTATTTATAACCGGCTATACATCTTTCTAGGATATAGACAATGAAACTTGAAGTTAGTGATATTAGGCATTCTGAAACTTTTGTTCTTCAATAGCATTCACTTCTCACATTACGTATTTACATTATGGATGGTGACAATTAAAGTTAGTGATTTTAGGAGTTTAAAGGTCAGAGTTCGCAATCCTTATTTATTTACTCACTTGTTTTTAATATTTTTGTTCTTCTGCTCTGTTTACTCTTTAGTTGATAATATTTTGTTACAATATAGGTAGAATAAAATATGAGTTTAGTGATTTCTTGGATTGTTACTTGATTAAGAATGGGAATGGGTTAGTAGAATAAGCATCCATTTCTGAGAATAGGATGAATCGCAGGTAGTTCGAATTTTTTGGGAGGAAGTTAGCCATTTTTTTTTAGATGTTTTTAGTACGTGTCGTGTACGCCATGTTTAGTCTAGCCGTTGAAATGGATGATACGGTGGACGGGGTCTGTTGTTGGAAAGTATGTTCTATAGTGTAGATGAATAAATATAATTGATAGGTTTTTGACATTTTATAATCGAGTGATTTATTTGTTCATCAGACAGACAATGATATCTGAAATTTTCCATAGATATTGTATAAAATTTCTTTAATTGTAGTAGGTATTCTTCACGCCATGTATCTCTTTGAATATATCATTATATTGTTTACATTCGCTTTATGTATACATAGAAACAGAAATCTTGGAATCAGCATGTTAATCTTCTTCGAGACAAGTTTCTTTCTACAAATTTGTTTTCCCAATCCTACAAGAATTATTCTAAAAAACACAATAACATGAATTTCTTTACAAATCAGCCCAATGTTCCTCAATCCTCCAAAACATAGGAAACGTCGCATAAAATACACTATATCCACGACGATATCATCGATAATGTCCAAACGAAGGGCAAATTAATAGTGGATAATATTAATCTTGGTTGGGATGAACTGAGACGGAAGAGGGATGGACATCGGAGGCGGAGGGCCTCGTCCATCGAGTTTCAGCGACGTCGTCAATTTCGAAAACCCGATCCTTTTTGCGAGGCCATTCGCCGGCGAATTTTTTAAAACCAATTTAAATTTACCACCGGGCTGTAAAAGGTGGATAATAAGTTTTATGGGCCGTGCCCATCGGCCATCTGCGATCTGTCATAGGCCGGTTACGCGCGTTTCGCTGACGATACGTCGTTGGTACCATAACCGAACTGTACCACGGCTTCAACGACTGTATCCTCGTGTGTGTCGTTACATCCTGTCAAGCTCTTCTTTTTTTCTTTCTTTCTATCGACGTTGTTGTTGTTGTTTGTACAGGTCGTGTCGTTACAATAGTCCAACATTTGTAGATACTTCGGGTACGACGAATTGTTTCCCGTTCCAGGGACTCACCTATGAATCGATATGTTGTATGTATGGCATAAAATGTACAGAGGGGAGAGAAAAATAAAAAAAAGGAAAAAGAAGAAAGAAAAGATAAAAAAGAAGGAAGATACGAGGGTGAACGGGAGCGAACGAACGGCGTCGACGAAACGGTGGTTCGCTCGAAGTGGCGCGAAAAGATTGCCGGAGAGAGAAAAGGGCGGGAAGTCGGCCTGGAGCCGGGCTTTTATCGCTTACGGAAGTGCCAAACACCTGTGGAATAACGGGGGCTGGCCAAGTACATCGTTGGTGAAGAAAAACGAAAGTATTTAGCACGCGAGAACCGCAAGATGGGATTTTATTGCGCGCCACCGACACACAACCGGCGAAACGCTCGGTTGAAAAATATTCACGTGCTACTCATCGTATCCTTTGCACCCTTTTTTAGTCGATCTTAGATAATAGGAGTTTTGTCTACGATTTACGATCGCTCTGATTTATCGCAGCGGTAATTGTGGTGGATTTGGAATTTATTTTGAGAGTTACTGAATTACGAGATCGTTCTAATGATACGTTCTGGCGTTCCATATTCTTTGTAGTTTTACTTTTAATGGAGGAAGAATCTTTTTTCTTTATTCTTTTGTAAAAATCTTTTGTTCTAATCGTTATAATCTTGTAGTTTCGTTTGAAATTGACAGGAAATTAAGATATTAGTTTTTGAAATATGCGAAAGGCTGTGTTTGAACTTAACCGTGTCCATGACATATTGTTTAATAAAATCAGTAAAGAAAGTGACGTTCATAAAACAAGATTATTCTTACCATTTACAATTCAAAATTTATACTCGTATTCTTCAATGCCAATATGATTCTAAAGCATAGAATGAATATTTTTCATTACGAATAAGTGTTCCTCTACGTAAGTGAAATCTTTAGTTAGTTTGAATCTCTTTTCCTCGGAAAAGCAAGAAGAATTATTTTTTTCTAGTTTCAATGAATTTGACGCTGAGAATTTAATTATGGAGCCTCACTTACAGAATTGTATATTAATTACTAATTAATTTGAAATAGGAATTTTAATTTTGACATGCATTCCAAATACAGCGTCCAAAGAAAGCCTCAATAAACAATCTTCACAAAATCATCTCTACAACCCTTAACAAACACTAGAAACCACCCCAATTCCATAAAACAGGAACCAAGCGAAATATTTCTCATTATAACTTCCGATAAGAAACATACATACTTCATATGTAAACACCATATGCCTTCGCAACATAAGCATAACAATCTCCATTGAAAACTGTGAGGGACGGGGTGCCATCGGTGAATCGGTTCTAAAGTCAAACGTGATACTTGGCTGACCATTTCGCTTTGGGGCTTTCCCCTCACATTTTCGGGATCGGTGGCCTGTTGGTAACCATGGCGACTCAGGCTCATAATGATCTTCTACGAGCAGGCCAGAGTCCAGAAGCACCCTTCTCACTTACCGACACATTGGAAAACCGGCCGCAAAGCCCCGTACACAGGCCGTTCGTGACATCGAGCGAGTAGCTTCTCCTGTGCCCGGGCTCATCTTATTACAATAAAGATATCGCAAACTTCGTCCTGCAACGTTGATCGTTCGCGTGCAGAGGATCATCGAGGATATACGCGTGTTTACGCGGTTGTATTATACACGTGTGTTCTACGCATGCTGATACGGATCAGCTTAGACTCTTAATGTTCTATATATCCTGGAAAGTATTTAAGTGCGTTTCGGACATATTTTTCAAGTTTGAAGTTTAAACGAGTCTATTGCTGGCTTTTATTAATATAAATTTATTATAATAGTTACATTAATTTTGTAAACTTTAAACAAACAAGAAGTTAGCTTATTTTAATTAATACAATTCACTTATACGGTAAGGATAATCCAATGTTTTTTATTATATAGTGGTATTGCAAGGAATATGAACGTATATCGAAAACTAACTAAAGATGGTATATAGCCTTGATGTTGAAATGAGCAGTTCAAATGTACCACGGGATATACATATATGCAATGTCGGAAGAAAGTTTATAAAATAAGATTATACAACAGGCAACAAGGTATACAAAGGCAACATAATTTTCCAAAATGAATTTATATTTAATATGAGCAATGAATAAATATAAGCTTGCTACAGAATAGACAACTGTTAGTAATATGATAAACAATTTTTAATACAAAAATTACTAAAATTCATAGTAATTTTAATTCTTTTATCCGCCACAATAAGTAAGAGTTAATGTCTACTACTTTTGTTTCTCTTTCCTACGGCGAGCTCGGCAACATCTCGCTTCGTTGTTTAAATTTCTTTTATCTTTTCAGTGAGCTCTCCCTAACTCGTTGTTGTGTTCAAGCGTGTTGTGCGAGTTAATAGAATATATTCATATTTCTTTCGCAATAAAAATCCCACATTTGGTCTCTTTTTCTGCCTGTCTCTTTCTCTATCTCTCTCTTTCCCACTCTCTCTCTGCTTCGAACCCAGTCTCTCAACTGTTTTCGTTAGGGTATTTAGCTTATATTCGTAGCGATTTTGCAGCCTGAATATTAGATGACGGAAACGAGCGGCATCGTTGAAAATTGTACGTTTGCCGTGAGGCAGTTTTGTTTAACGCCGGTAAAATGAGTGCGCTACGATAGGGAGCCTACGCGTGCGAGCTGTTAACGCGTTGTGAAATATCGCGAGAAGGGTCACGATGTATGTGGTGCTGCTGCTATATTGAAATACGTCGAGTTTGTTTCTTAGGCTTGGGGAGGAGAGTGTGGATTTCTTTTGACTGAAGTTATTGATTAAGGATCTTTATTGAGAATCTCTTTATTCAGAATCTGTTTCTGGAGAATTTTTTGAACCTTTCATCGGAGTGACTGTTTCCTGTTTATGTTTAAGTAGATGTTCAAGTGAGAGAGATTAAAACATGGGAGATAATAATATCGTCGTTTAATGGATTGCCTGTTTATTAATTTAAACGTTGGGAGGTAAATTAGGTGATACGAAATGTTTCAAATCGTATCTCAACGTTTTGAAACGCATTTCTAAATTAGTTCGAAATACTTAAAAAATCCTTAGCATCGGCTAATTGATATCGATCAATTCTGATTTTAAATTTATCAATATCCGATATAATTTCATTTTTTGAAGCAGTTTGAAGAGATAAGTAAAATATCATTTTACTGATATATTTCACATGAAAATCTTCATAATTTTTGTACTCATTCTTTTCATACAGAAATGGAGCTCGCGACTCGCAAAATCGCATCACGCAACTGCTTTTGCAAAAGGGCACTGATACTGAATGGATTAAACGTTTCTAATATCCACTCTAAATCCCTACGAATCTTAATACCTTCATGCGTAACCAATCACTTTAATCGTTAATTGAAAACTGAATAAGCCAAAACGCAGCGGAATTCTGATAAGCCGAGGGGCTGTAGAAATTAAATTTTTTAGACGCGGGCCAACGTAAAAATGAAGCGACGCGACTGTTTTAAAGCGCAACGTTAGCCGTGGCCGAATTAAGAGGCGTTGTAAGCGGGTTGTTTCCGTACAAGTTGCGTCGCGTTGTCGCGAAACGCCCGAGGACACGATGTTGTGTGCCAACAAGGGCGAGCTAACACGCGTGTACAACACATTCACATACATACATACACAAAGAGAGGGAGAGAAACGGAGAGAAAGAGGAAAGGAAGAGACGAGAGGAGGAAAAGAACAAATGAACCTTAACTCAATCTGTAGCGCGGGAAACACGGGGCAGTACGCGGGCCGGTCTATCAATTTTTCAACAGCAATTCTCATTTCGACAAAATTTTATGCCATAAAAGATAGGAGGTCGCAGTCGCCCTTCCTCCACTGACGAACGTTACACCGGCCGTGAAACCGCGGTAATGCAAAACGCATTCATTTCGTCGTGGCTGCATTCGTAATGTCGCGGCCTGGTATTTTAATCAGCGCGGTTGCTATAAAAGTTACATCGTAGCATCGCGCGCAGCACGATCGCAGTTGATACGAGATATTAAATTAAGAAGCTGCGTCGTTAAATCGCCGTCAGTTTATTTTTCAGTGAGCCGCACTGAAGGCACAGCGATCGACATCATATATTAAAATATAGAGAAAATTCGTGACATTGCAAACGTTTTTTAAAGAACTTTCTTGGTATTTATGATTATTTATGTCAGTTTCTGGAACTAAATTTATTTGTAGAAGTAAGTTGTTTCCTGAAAAATTGTACCGTGAATGTTTATGTAATTTCATATTTCTGTTTCCAATGGTTTGTAACTTTTAAGACTGATATAGCTTGCCTTGTCGCAAATGATATGTGTTTGGTTATCGATTATTAACCAAATAACATATAAAATTGTGTTACAGATATCGTTGCAATGAAATGATTATTAACTTACGGAATAATACAACTAGAACAAAGTTCGTATATATAATTTAATCCACGATAGCCCTCAATTTTTCAAAACAATTCTTTAAAAATAATTCAATAATTTTCTAAAAGACATTTTAAGACACATAGCTGAAAAAGACTTTGCCTTGCTTCCATATTTTATATCAGTAATTATCTCATATACAGAAGAAATAAATCCATATTCAGTCTCCTTCAACTCTTTACTAAAAGAAATATCAGAACGGAATTACATAAAAAGTGGGGAAGGTGTTAGCGCGTTTATGCCGTGAACGGTGGCATCGTTGTAATTTTTAAACAGTTGGCAAATTTTCCTCTGCATGATTCACGAGTAAAAATCTATTACATTCACGTGAAACTTGGAAATTGTCTGACGTTCGTTTCGAGCCTGGTAAACGTTTTACGCGCTGAGTAAATGCAACATTCAAGGCGCGTTCTACGCTCGTTAATGCTTTATTATGGGAAATCCAGGGAGAAGTAAAAGGACCGCGAGAAAAGGAAAAAGGAAGAAGAAAAAAGGGGGAAACAAGCATCGACATTGAGAAAAAGGCGATTCTTGTTCGGGTAATAATTGAACGAATTAATCGCGAATATTTAATTAGGAACGGTTGAATGGTAGGAAAGTGGCACAACGGGGGTCTGATTGGCCGTCGGTTGGATAAGAAGGGTTTTTCGTTTCATAAAGCGACAAGACGTTTGAATCGCGCAGCTGATTCACCGTCACGATCTCTACTAATTAAAATGATTTCCCGTGCGATCTCGCTGAATAATTTTATCTTCTTAATCACTGGACATTCATCGCATGAAAGAGTCTTGATTTTAAGCGTGCCCTCTAATAATTTCTAATAACGACGCGCCCCGTCTCACGGACCCTGTCATTAGGATCGTGCCAGGCACACGTCTACCCTGGTTATGCAAATTATCGGAGGGTTAATTTTACCCCCTCTATATCACCGACTTCCTCCAGTTTCTTCGACGTCGTTGACACGATTTCTCCAGCCGAGGAAGAATGTCTTGCGCTCGAAGAAACTTCTGGCTGACGTACGTGGTGAAGTGTTACAACTTATTTTCTAAATGGATCATTTTTAAGATTTTATCGACAAGATATTTCTACTGGAAACGATGCTTCTGTTTAAATCGTATATTTTCAATTAATTAAGGTATTGATATAAATGTTTAAGGATTATATTGTGTATTTAATAGGATACATTATTTAGTTAACATTGTTCTGATTAACAGCTATTTCAAATATTTATATTTCATCGCAATATAAGTAGTTTAAATAGGGCGTCAAAATTCTATATGAAACAGCAATAACAATTTCTTAGGAGCAATATAAGGAACGTCCCTATTCTGAGGACTAGCTTCCAAATGATTAAGCAATCATTTTCTAATTTCTAAAAAAGAGACCTTTTCCCTTTGTAAAACAATATTAGAAACATCTCTTGTAGAACGGTAAAAATAATTTCATGGAATCGATACTAAAAATATTAAAAATATTCCTTTGGTTTCATTTGATTTCGCAATACCTGAAAACATGCTTTACGTATTGTTAACGTAGTTGATCGGACAGGATAGGAACGATGAAAACGAGAAATCCCCGTGATCGATCGTCGAGCCTTTAAGATTCATATCAGAACGACGATGGAAAGCTCGAGCGGCGATTTAAACGTCTGTGCCAGGGTATTTTCGGGACGGTGGACACTTTGGTTGAATTTTAGAAAAACACGCGTACGTCAGGACGTGTATGCGTACTGCGAAGCGAGAATGAAAAATGGACTTTAAAATCGAATAGCTGCTGTCATATTATAAATTGAATTTCGGCTTTGCAGCGTGTACTGCTGAAATTTTTTTTTATTCGTTGCTCCTTCCCACTGGTCGTCGGCTTTCTCTTTTCCACGCTTTCCCCCTTCCTCGGCGACGAATTCAGCATTCTCTTTTTTCCTTTTTTTTCCTTTTTACATTTTTCTTTTTTTTCGCATTTTGTTTTCGCTCGAACGTCGACCGAGGTCATACCCGAATATTTTTGACGAATTGATAATGAATACCCGGGAAAAGAACGACTTTCTCGGAGGCTGGCACATGACGCTGTTAAATGCCGCGAGTTTTCGATTCAATCGACGCATCCGGCGAATGCATTGAAATTATTTCGCCAGAATTTAGAAATTGGGAAGCCCGCGGTCGAAAAGGTTTCAATCGAGGCATCGCGGAACCTTTCAGCATTACATGAAAAATAGTACCGCGCTCGTTCGGTACAATTTTCAATTTATATTAATATCTCGAGGATTAGCAAACAATAATAGCTATGCAAATATGAATAATCAAACTGTGTTTAATGACTGATAATAATAACTACGAAAGGTGCTGAAATGATTTGAACGAATTTGATTAATGGTTATTTATAGAACACTATTTATAATTATTATTTATTGCTATTTATATTTATTATGTATTATTATTCGACTCCTGATGAAATTAATTATAATCATTCATTATAATGGTTGTAAAACAAACAAGATATTTCTTCCAAAAGAGCACGAAAACTTTAATTGTGTTAACTGTGTCACACCGAACCATGAAACTCTTAATCTTTTACTTAGAATTCATTTAATTGATCACACAGTGAAAATACTAACAATGTAAAACATAAATAAAAACCTCAATAGTCTGGTAGTATTACGTAAAATAATGCATCGATGATATAAGCATCTAAGAGGTAACGAGATACAACGTTTGTCTGACAACGGACGATCCTTTTCTCCTTACGCGTTTTCCTTAAATTCTCCATCTCCCCAAGCTTGTACCATCTCCTGAAATACTCTGATACATTCTTACGCAAATATATTGATCTAATCACTAATGATCAATAACAATAAAAATATACCAATCAACTCATAAAATCACCAATAACAAACAAATACTACAAGTGCATCCATCAAATAATAATAATCTAAACAGTAACAATAAATAACCACAGAAAATTTATGAATATGATGATCTAACGATCAAATTACTAGTCAGAAAAACATGTTTCTTTCAAAATTGCAAAACATTTCTCATGAAGTTTGTTGCATTGCGTTAACGATCATCCGCGCGAGAAAATTATCGCATGCGTGTTCGTGATTAAGGTTCAACGCGCATTCAATTAATGTCGTGTAGTATGCGTAAGAAAAATTGTAACTGATATCTGATCGTAACTACGATAATTACAACTTTCGAACGTGTAAACGACTGACGATACTTCCTCGATCTCGCAGCTCAAGATAAAATACGTATAATCTTGTCGTGTTTGCGATGCTAAGTAGGCAGGGAGGAAGGAAGGGCAATCATTTCAAGCAAATCGCAACGTACTTTAATCCGCACGGCATATATTAGAAGATCGCAAGGTCGGTGAATTATATTAATTAAATTTCTGACCGCGATAGGATCGGTTTGTATGTACGTTCCGTGGTGTAACATAAGTGGAACGAATGGGACACCGATAGTAAGCAGCGGTAATAATTACTCGTTGCTGGATTATTTATGCTAGTGTATCGTTCGTGTCTTGGTGCCTGTGTGTTTTGTAAAATTACATGTGCCCATCACCTCCTTGCTAGTTAAAAGGTTGTGAATCACATTGTTGTTAGAAACATTTTACGGGAATAGGAATTACGGAGTTTTAGTTCTGATTCTTTCCTATCAAACTTCATTATGATATATACTACCTGTTATAAAAATATTTTAATCTCACCAAAGTATCTGTATGATGTATGATTTAATGAAAAGTAGTGTATGCTATCTTTTTATGAAGTCAGCAGATTACAAATTAAAGTTATCTATTAGAATCTTGTTAATATAGTTAGCATTAAATATGTATTTTATCGTTGAATTTATTAATTTTAGACGTTGCTGCTTGATTATAATGTTAGTAGCTTTTTTTATCAGCATATAGTTTCCTTAGTAGCATATTTACGTTTGGAAGAATCTTGTTTATCTACTTTATAATATAGATTGTAAGCAGCACGAATAAATAGTATTATACTTAAGAAGAACAATGAATAGATTCAACATGCGTATCTTACGATACACAACAGTTATCGACACGAAAAATATTATTTAATATGAAAATCATAATTTTTTTACTGAAGAAATTTATGAAATTACTTAAATTACAAGTGCCAATTAAAAAATGTTTTTCCGCGCCACTAGAAACATATCACGAATATTTCTTAGAGAAGAATTGAAATCAAAATAATCTACCGAATAATCCACGGAAGACAAAGCATGTCCAAGGCACCCTCGTCAATGTCAAAAATTTCTTCATTCGATCCATTATGACCATCCGCCATAACAAACACGCTATAACGACATTCAATCGAAAGAAGCCTGTAACACGTTGGAGAGCGAATTTACGAGGCCACAATGGATCGTTTCCTCTCTCTGGCAGTATCGGTGGGCACCGTTATCGAGCATCGGCCCGGTCTGATTATGCTAAGCACCAAAATCGATAGCATTAGGACGCAGACGTTTCCCGCCGCTACTCCCCTGTGGCAACGAGCTCCTCGTTGGCTGATTCGAACCCTTTCGGTGGGTTGCTGCAATCACGGTGAACATAATCAGTATGCAAAGTCCAGAGTCCAGGGTCTAGAGCCTGGACGAACTTCGCTGCATGATACGTAAAACGTACCAACGACAGAAGAGAGAGAAAGAGAGAAAGAGAAGGAGAGACGAACAAACGTGCACACGTTCGATTTCCTGTCGCTACGAACGCTCGAATCCTGATGTTCTGGCACATTTGTAAAAGCCGAAGTGCTCAGGAATGACCAATTTATCATTTCGCTCAGACTCCAGTAACCGATGCGAATAGATTGCAAAATTCCAGGGCAACGCCTCGCACGTAATCCGACAATATGCGCGATTCTGTCGAGAATAGATCACGATCGAATTTTAATAGTATTTTTAACGCCTCGTGCGCTGTACCGAATCGCTCCCGCGAGAATTTCCCGCTTGCTCGAGAGTAAGTGGTCGAAGAAGTTTTGCTTGAGGTTGTCTCGTTTGTTTCTTGAAAGATATTCCTGTATTTTATACATTTTGGTTGGGAGAAGTGTGGGTTTCTTGTGTTACTTTTGGATACCGATTTAAAAAGAAGTGAGTAAGTTTTGAAGTTAAGAAGTTAGGTGGATTTTAATGAGTTGAAGTTCCTCGTGGTCAAAATTTCTACGACTTAGAGCAACTGCGAATGGTACGAATGTAGAATAAATGATATATGGCGAATGGTAACGAATGACGCAGAAAGTGGTTCAAGTAGTCTTAGTAAAAATTCGAGTTGTTTCATTTGACATGGTTTAAGTAGATTCTGAAACATCTTGAATAATTCCTGAGGATACTTTGTCCCTTCGATCTTATCGCTATAAATCTCTCTTTTTCATTTATAATACGTTATATAAATATATTTAATACGAATATTGTACATATTTATAACAAAATTCGATTCTCCACTTCTTGTCTATAATATCAACTCACATACCTGTAGATTAAATTTGTAGCTGGAATCACGTAATGAGAACAGGCTTAACTTGTATCAAACTTTAATTTCAATTCTATGTAGCACACCTGTCATGCAACTATATAACTATATAAGCAATCCTGTATACAACTTGAAAGTTTCATAGTTTCTTAAATCTTGCATTACGGCATTTAAAAACTGCACCGCGGCATTTTACTATTTTAACATTAGCATTTACTATTCATCAACTACATTCAACACTTCTTGCTCAAAAGTGTTAGGACATCTATTCTTAATAGAATCTTGCTATGTGGTGTAAAATATGAATTTTAAATTGCTCGCGCGTTTCAATAAAATCGTTCGCATATTAGTAGTGTATTAGTAATGTATTATTTACTATATTGTTCTGTTTTAAAGTTTAGCTCCCCTAAGATTTTTGAACGGAGATGGACGTACTTTAAGTACAAAATCCGTTTCTGCTCATAAAAGAAACAACGCCAATAAAATTTCCTATTCACCATCTTCCGAAACCAAGCAGCCACGAAACCACGCGCCCCTTGCAACATTTCCCGGAACGACGCTACCGTTTCTCTAAAGATAGCCAGCCGCACCGTTTCCCGTCGTTAGAGATCTTAACGTTCTAATCAAGCATCCTAATGTAGCCACAAATTATTACAAGCTCTCGTTGCGGATGGCGGTAGTCGTTGAAGATCCGGGTGTAAGCGGTCGCATCGACGGGTCACGAGGAGTGAGTGAACATCGTCCGGACATTTGCATCCAAGTGGCGTCCGTTAGCAATCCTAGCCCAATAATCCCTGTTCCACGTCGTCTATCGGCAGACGCTATCGGCTAATGACAAAACTACAGGCTCCCGACGGTAGTACATCGGACTGTTGCTGGTGGACGTCGGTATCAAGTTGTTGCCGGACCAGTTCAGTCGGACCCTGCCCGCTCTGCTGGCCGAATGATAATTTGTAAGCGTTCTCTTCCTCCACCTCTGTCACCTCCAGTTAGTAGCAGCTAGGCATCGTGCCCGGTACACCATGGGCATACCCGAACCACACGTTGATCTCTTGCAGAGGAACCCCCTTTCCTCTTGCAGCCATCGCTACAACCCCCCTCTAGAACTCGTCCTGTCGCCCCTCTTCGTTCATGTCCACCCTTTGATTACGTCATACCCCTCGCACTCCCTGCCCCCAATCCTCTAATTATATTCACTCACCGCTCCGACTCTCCGGCTCCAGGGGGTCCAATTCCGTTCACCTTTCATTACGAACTGGCTACGATTCCAACGATCGAACCAGCTGCGTTTTTCAGCTTTTTTCTTCTTTTCTGTTTTTCATTTTCTTTTCTTTTTCGGTTTGTCTTTCTCTCGCTGGTTTCTTTCTTCCTTTCTCTCTTTTCTTGCTTTGCTTGTTCTTTTTCTCTTTTACTTTATTTCGATTTAGTTCGGCTCGTTCCTTGCCATCTATCTAGTCGAGGTCGAGCATTCACGCAAGTCGATCTATGTGTGTACTTATATATGTCACGTGTATATGTGTGTACATATGTCCGTCTTCGTTTTGCGTAGTATGGTAACTCTGTTTCACTTCTATGCTCGGACTCTCTGGATCTCTGCTACCGGCCGGTGCATTGCAGCCCGCGACTGGAATGGTACCTCGGAATTTCCGCGTGCGTGCTACCGGATGCTGCTTCCGTCCGAGCCACAACGGACTGGGATTAAGTTCCTCGATAATTCGGACGCGGGGTCGATCTGCGTCTGACCCGGCCAATGTCGAGTCTCGTAACGAGGTATGTCATACGACAGACGTGTACCGTCAGACGCGGAAATTCGTTTAATCGCTATGCGGCAAGTTTATTCCTTCTGGAGAATCGCTTGGTGCTTAATGCGAAATTTTTGATCATGTCACAATCTGATACGTGTAATTTCATGTAGATTATAGTGGACATTTTTGGTCAAAATTAATTTCTTGTAAAAATGGTTAAATTTAGAAGGTTTCGCTATGAAATGAAAGTTTTGTTTTGCCTTCTGCATAATCCTGCTTTTTCTGCAGAGTAACTTCCAGTTGGTGATGTTTTCATGGTAAAATTGATCGAATGCGAAAAATTAGGTCATAGGGTAATAAAAATATAAGAATATTTTAAAATATACAAAGGATAATAAAACAATATGGTATCGTTCCTACGATGGCTTAGTCTCTGAGCTGTACAAATTCAGAATTCAGCGAAACAATTTATTTTTTCATAAATTCTTTACAATTGCCCAAGCGAATACTTCAACGATAACAAAATTATTAATCACTTCATTCCACTCAACTCCCAACAATTAGAGCCTCATTCGTCTTGAAACGATCTAAATAACAAATTTTCATGGGAGAAATTCGAAATCTCGAAAATCTAAAGCACCTGTTCATTTAAATAACCGAGCTGAAAGTACGACGTTTGGTGGTAGCGCTGCCGGCAATAAGACATTCGTAGATTAGGGAACGGGGTGTTGCATGTTTCTCAGCGCTTAGACATAGTAATATTCAAAAGAGGGGGCGTAGCCAACGGTGGCGGGCCGCTAGGCGTTTCTTAGCATTGGCCTAGGCTGGACGTGTTGATTATAAACTAATGGGCCTTGAAATATAGAGATATTATACGCGACGCGAGTAGTTATTACTTCATAATTTCGGGAAAATTATTAAGGAAGGAAGTGGCTGTCTGCTCGCGTAAGAAAGCTTACCTATGTTATCTCTGAGAAGATTTAGGAGGATCGCACGCCACGAATAAGCCGCTTTATGCATAAGAGCTTCGAGCTACACTAGACGTCTAGATGACCCGCGCGTTAAATTCTGCGCCAATAAATGTTTCATTATGAATTTACATAACGACAAACAAACCTATTTCGGTTACGATATATTGATTTCGGGTACTGTTACCATTCGTTTCGATCTTATTCCGTTGGTTTCAATTCGTCTATGTTATATTGAGAAATCTACCATTGATGAGCGTATTGCGTGTCCATACCGGGACTATACTTCTCCAGGTATTTCTGGACCGTATTGTTTAAAAGTTGCGTCATACAATACAATATTTTGATAAAATCTTTGACTAAGCCTTGGTGGAAATATTATATTGTTTAATTAAAGTTGAAAGATTGTTAGTCATACTATAAGTAATGAGTAGACTATAGATTTTCATGCATTTGCAGAAAATCTAAAGTTGTATAGGGTACATGTATGCAAAACTACATAAAATATTCAAAGAGAATGCTCTTGAAACGAATTGAAGAGAATAAATGAAGAGTAAATGAGAATTGCATAGAAATTCGCGATCTAGTAACAAGGTATTTTTTAATGGATACTTTATGCGAAAATGATGTAGATGCCCATGTGTAGATAATTGATCAGTGATGTACATTTTCCTATCTTTTTTATAATTATTCGTTATCTTTCTGTCAAATTTCGTATCTTTCTTATATAAAACTTCTATCATCACTTCCAGAATGACATAACATGGTTTTCTTAGAAATCCGTTCAAATTTCTTGTAGAGAGATACCAGGAGATAATACAACATTCTATGGCAACAAAAAATCAATTATCGTTTTAACTAATTATGAATATGTGTTGTGTATAGAGACTAAAAAATAGCTTTGTTTTATTTTGTAACGAAGTCTCTATCGAGAATTAAAAAAATATAAGAATAATAATATATAATCTATCGCTTAATAAACCTTCTTGAATTTTTCTGCTGAAAGAAAGATACAGAATTATATGTAGAAAAATACGTTAGAGGAAGTAATTAGCGTAGGCCCACTTAGAAAGACGTCCCGTAAGAAGCCGTTCTGTCAGAGACAAATAGCCGATAGTAGAACGCACCCAGGAGCACTGAAAGTTGTGAATTATCGTGGTTGGAAAGTTCGAAGAATCTGCGCGTAATTTTGAAACGACGACGACGAGCTTCTTGGTGTCGACGGTGGTGAAACTATGCTCGAATTTCCTCTCATAATTTATGCGCGTGCACGGTGATCGGGCGTCGAACACAAGATTTACGTTGTGTAATCCATTACGAAGTTATCATCAAAGCTGTCTCTGTCTTTCTCTATCTATATCTCTTCTGCTTATTCTTCTCTGTAAATCACGAGAGGAAAACAACGGAAAGAAAAGAAGAAAAAGGGGAAAAAGAAGAAAAAGGGAAAAAAGAAAGAAAGAACACACAACAGCCGCATTATTGTTTAACGAGTATTTCAATCGAAAGTCCTGCATCGCGTTTTCTCCGACTTCGGTATATAATTAAACCACACGGTAAAATGCAATCGGAGCCGCGATGGAGAATATTTTCATAAAAAATGTCTCGTTTCAACGCGGATAGCCCGATAACGAGCGGCAGAAACATCGTAATTTAATTAATAATTCAATTTCATCGGAGCCCTCTAATTAAAAAGATTGATACGCCGGTTAAATCACCATTACGACGGACGATGCAAAACGAAGGGAAACAGCAGTCACCTGTCTTCTCGAAACTGAGATAATAATGTTCTTTTGTGCAAACAGAGTTTCCGGGGAATCGTTGTCCCAAGCCCGAAATACCGTAGAGAAAAAGAGTAATTAGTCGACTGACGCTGTTCGACCGCCTCTAAAAACTTCAACGTTTTCGCCGGATAAAATTTATCGCCCGGTAAAAGTAGCGTTGTACGATAATACGAGGCGAGAGATACAGAGAACGAAGGATAGAACGAGCGATGCTGATGGCGGTTAACTCCAAAAATGATTTTCCACGATCGAGCCTTGCCGTTTCACGATAATGCGAGTGGAAACGATTATCCTGGAACGTATGACGGGGCATAACCGATGCATTTTATCAACCACCCAGTCGACTGGGCTACGAAACAACCGCGGATCACCCACGTGTCACCATAAAACTAACCGAGTGACTAACTAACCGCGCGTATAAATATGCAATTAACGACGATTGTTGGGTAATTTTGCCCGACATTTTGAGAATTTACGATAAACGCTGGACCAAATGTCTGAATGAAACGTCGCCATATTGCCAATATTGTCTAATTTGATAGAAACTTATGGTGCCTGTAAAAAAAGTGTGAAATTGGTTCTTTGTAACTTGAAATAGTTTTGAATATTATATGTCTAAATCAATGGGAGAGGCAGTGAAATATTACACAATTTTACGATAATCTACTATTACTCTACTATCTAGTAAACTAAAGATAGTAAAGTATAATGTCCACAGTTAATGTCTGTTAATTATTACTTAACTCCACTATGTTCTTTATGTTTTTCTATTATTAAAAGAGTTCTTCAGCTTCGAATTTACGTGAAAGCTTTTCTTAAAACATTGGGATTTTATGTCACAAATTTCATTTTATGTGTCCTAATTAACCCTTCCTTTGTGTGTAAGCAACATTGTACTATTATTAATCAACTAAACGATGAAAATATTTGTTTTTGGTAAAATCGAACTTAAATGATTTCTAACATCAGAAAGGTGCGTCTTTATCATTGATAATCGACAAGGACGAAATCTTTCTTATGACCAAAAAGGAAAATTCATTCCTGAAAGAATTGAAAGAAAGCCTACTATTGAACATCAACCAATATAAATTTTGTTAAAAAACCGTGCATCCTTTCATAAAATTGCCGTAACAAGAGATCTCAGTAGACTATCCGCGATTGGCATAATAAACAAGTCATTATCGGACCAGTTTAATTATAAAATTATTTAATCTATGGAAGAAAATGAACTTCCGTGGCGTTCAGACTTGATCTCAATGGGTTCCACCTCCTACCCTTTTTGCATTTCCATATAATCGTACTATCCTGCTGGCACTCGAGCTTCTCCTAGGTCCACGTGTATATTAATATGCCGGTTGCACGCGAGATGCCGAAATATTTTAATCATGGCTAATTGGCGAGTAATAATGGAGTTCCACAGCGTCCAGGGTAACCGGCTTCCTCGAGTTCCTTCGGTTCCTCTCTGAAGGAGCTAAGGAGACAGCCGCAGGACGCGATCTTGTTGTCCATCCGTTGCTGCCATTGAATTCGGACCATCCCGGCTCCTCAGGCGTGTCGGGACACTTGCGGTATTTCCAGTGTCGCGTAATAATTTCCAACGCTTTGATTATACGCCTCGGTTCGCACGAGTCGTTTCCAATCTATCTATCGACAGATATCTATCGACGATTGTTTAATATATCTCACTATGTTTCTGGCATTTTGTTAGTTATTATATAAGTTGAATTTTTAATCGTTAATGGGAATTTATAATTTCTATGACATATATATGAAGATACATTTGATTTATAGTTTGTTGATAAAGCAAAAATTTCTATGTAATGACAAGCAGTAGTTTCTGTCCGTTACAAGTCTTAAGGTGGGAAATTTTTTGTTTTTTATAAAGAAATATTGCGACATCCGCTGTTGTTTTAGAGAAGAAGCATCGTCTCATTCAAAATGATTAATATTTTGTAGATTCCGCAGTTGTTGTCTTACCCAGCAAGTTTTTTCAGAGGACATTGTTTAATTTTTCTGTGCATTTACTTCTTACATCTTCTCATATCCTCTTTCATTTTCGTTTTAAAATTTTCCTTCTATTCTAACGTCCATATATTATAACATTGAATGTATAAGGGTTCTATTCACCTTAGAATGTTCAACAAATTTGTGAGCCGAGAAAAACAATAAATTAAGAATCAATGTAAACATTCATTTGTATATACCAACATATAAAAAAGTTTCCCAAAAACATATTTAATTATTAAACAGTTCAAGACTTTCATACAACATCATATACATGTATCAAGACTCAAAAACAAGATACATACTCCTTTTCAACAACCCCTAAACGGCGCCGAAGGAAGCAGCTATTCTTCTTCATTTCCTAGACAAAAAAGATGCTCTTTCGCGAAGGTAAGGTAGCAATCGCGAAACAGGAATGCACACGAGATATTTCATGCAAAAGTATCCCGTTACCCAGACTGAGGTCGTTTCAATCCTTGTAATGGAGGTCCAGTGGTCGAATTTAATTCGAATACGGTATAGCGGCTAGGGTGACGGTCTGGCCAGGAACAGAACCAGAAGAGGGTTGCTAAATATTCAGGCATTACGGCTCTGCATAAATTCATTTCATTATAGCGCCACCAAACATTGCTTTTGATGCTTTCCGCTCTCTTCTTCCCCCCCCCCC
>NT_176676.1:393284-393436 GCF_000188095.3 Bombus impatiens | reverse complement strand
CCCCGCGTGTTAGGCCTTGGTAGTATCGTTCGCAACCGCCCGCGGCGCTCTCCTCCCTGCATTCCGCTTTCTCACCCCTTTTCTTCTCACTCCATTCTTCCCTCGATCGCACCCTTTCTCGCAGTAAGTACCGTCAGCTCCATTCGACGTCC
>NT_176676.1:384714-393272 GCF_000188095.3 Bombus impatiens | reverse complement strand
CGTTCCGTTGAACGATTCCGGACGAGCTGCCGCGAGAGATCGAAAATTATTTTTCGTCGATATCGCATTCATTTCAATCCAGCCCTCGGCCGTAGAATCTTTCACCCTTTCGTTTGGTTTTTACCTACGAGTCACCGAGTCGGAGTAAGATTATCTTCGCTGGCCCATTCGACGACGCGATCCACGGGCCAGGTTTCAGTTAGCGAAGATGAGTTCGATCAGCTGGGTAATTTTTAGTCAGATTAATTTTATTGGCTCTTTGTTCTTTAGGAGGTGGAAAGGATTGGGTGGTGGTTTTTCCAGGATCCAGGAGGAACCTCCTCTCTTTATTGTAAAATAGTTGGAAAAGAAAGAACGTAGATTGTTTGTAACATAGGTTATTTCTTTGAATTATTGCTGTTGTAATAGCTATAGTAAAGAGAGGAAAAGATAATAGGTAATTTGTAATTTTATGATTGCAAGACACAGTGTCTGTCGTACATTTAATTTCTAATTTGCGTATGTGTTTCTGTTATTATGGTGCTAGATAGTCTCTAATGCTTTGTTATTTATATATTTAACATACAGTTTCATATAGGAACAAATGTAATAAACAGATTCTTAAACCTCTAATACTAATTATTCTTACACCAGGTATTCATACACGAATTCAAACATTTCTAGAAAGCTATCCTTTGCCTAAAATAGTTGTCCGTGTTATACGTGTCATCTACAACGCCAATAACATCATTTACCGACGTGGATGGTGACAATTATCCTAATCTACGAGGAAAGGGCGTAGGGGGGAAATGGAAGATTTCCGATAAAGCTTTGGAGAAATATTTAAAAAGGGAGGAATCGCGTCGAGGGCAATATATCGAACGCGCTACGACCGCTTTGGTTATAGTGACTAAATTACGTTCCGCTCTCGCGTTCCCTTCTATTTTTTTCCCTTTTTCGTCCTTTTTTTTGCACCCGTCGGCGTGCAGGCGCCATTATTCTGCTCGTAGAGACGTTCGATCTGGGCTCATCGAACTCACGATACGTCAGTGGCACGCAGAGAAACGCGGGGCACCGTGGACGTGTGGTGTGCAAAGCGGCAGGCTAGCCTCCTCTCTCATGCATATGGAGCGTTTCATTATATTAAACCCTTTCAATGTATAATTTACTTTTGCGTGAGTCATTTGAGATCCGGCCTGTGCGCCGCGCCATAGGAGGACAGAGGGCTCTGTAACATCGTCCAGGCTGAAGATAGCGGCCGACAGAACCGATAGACCTCGCTTGGTATACATTATCCTCGCGTGCGATTTTCACGGAAGTTTTGCTTCCTTCACACCTTTATTGCAACAAGGCTTTTTTGCATACTAGTTAACGTGGCCGCGTGAAAACGCATCCCCCGCGCCCAGCCACACACGCAGACGTGTTTCTTCTCTTCGTGTGGAAAATTATTGCATTCAGCAACGCAAGAGATTGTCTCGATTTTAATTACTCTTAGATTTTCGCCTGTTTTACTTTAAATGAAACGCGTCAGATTGGTTGGAGAGGCGATGGTGTTATTTTTGCATTCTGAGAATGTTCAGATGGAATAATTCCCTTAACGAACGATTTAATTAAAATTAGTTTTTCGCTGTATACTTCGTATACTTTGTATTTTATATATAATTTTATTACAGTCATTCGTGCATATTTTATTTGCCATTACGAGTCAGATTTGTCATCTGA
This sequence comes from Bombus impatiens, assembly GCF_000188095.3. Taxonomy (NCBI): domain Eukaryota; kingdom Metazoa; phylum Arthropoda; class Insecta; order Hymenoptera; family Apidae; genus Bombus; species Bombus impatiens. The sequence goes on along the minus strand of NT_176676.1, from coordinate 391,571 downwards.
GATCAAGGAATTAATAATTAATTATTATGGGGTATACTGAAGGTATAATCTGTGATTTCTCAATTTAGATTATTAAATGTCACTTGAAAATTCAACTACTCACCTTAGGGAATGATTATGGCCCATATTGCACTATTCTTATTGAAAATACAAGATATAACAACCATAGTTTATTAATGTTTTCCACCATCATATAGAAAATTTTGTTTAGTGATCAGCGATTATTAGATGTAACACCTTTTAATGATATTTAAAAAGTGAAGAAGGTAATGGAGAAGATATAATTAATATTCACTTTTATCTTCTCTAGCAAATTCCGGTTTAGTCTTATTCAAACTATCCTAGCTGGCTGTTATTTTATCAATCAATTAAGAAAATATTGTATTATATGAAGAAATTGATATACTATTGTTTCTACAAAGTGTAATAGTTACAATCTCGCTCAAAACTTTTACTTACGTAATATAATATACAAGAAAAACTTAATTTCACTTGCACAATACATATTTCCATGCATTCTTCTAAACCATGGAAAACAATACTCCATGGTTTCGCCAATTAATCAGATTTTCATGCATCGAAATTCCATCTTTATCAAAAAGTTCAAACACTAATTAATAAGGATCGGTAATATTCTTATTTACAACTTTACAAGCTAGCAATTTCCTTGGTCGCAGTATAGTGGCTATCAATTATTATTATATAACTCTCCAGTAAGAAACAGCGATTATTCAGCACGAACCGAGAACTGGGAGGCGGTGTACAGTGTGGCGTTTTCACGAAAGAAGCGGAGGTATTAATATTCCTGGTTGCTTGAGCCGTTCAATCTGGCCTTTTCTCGCCGCGATTATGGGTCTAATTAACGACAGGCTTCGTTCATTATGCAAATGACGGTAAGAACGCATGAGCGACCGCGTAATTCTCAGCGCGGTGGTCCTACTTAAAACGTAATATAACAAAGTGAAGCGCAATTAGCGAGGACGCAAAGGTATTGTTAATTAGCGCGTCGACTTGTGGCTCCTTTATTATTTAACTGCGTGTATCCAGTTACCTTGCTGTGAACACAAAGGAACAAATAGGCGGACTTTGTCTATTTTATCCACAGCTGGCGGTCTCCGTGTAAAATACATTCGTACAAACATACATACACATAACACGTATATATACGCACACACGCACACACACACACAAATATAGGGAGAAAGAGAGGCAGTGAGAGTCTCGCTCCCGAGGAACAAACAATATCTCCTATTTCTATTGTAATTACGTTTTAAAACGAAATGGAATTCCCATGGACCGCGAACGCTGGCCACGGCTATTTACGAGCACGCTGTTCCTCTATAGATCTCCCATCGAATGGAAATTTCGTACGGAAGATCAAACGCGCGGGTTCGCCGATCTTCCGTAAGTTGATATCGCGTTTATCGAACGTGAAAAAAAGCAGGCAGGCGTCGAACAAAACAAAGAGCCGGGCTAGCCTACGGGGGTGTGGAAGGTGGAACAAAACAAAAATGGAAGAAAATGCTAGAAAAATATAGATATCAATGAACAGCTGCTATTCTACTAGAATTTTTAGGACAAGAATGTAGAGTGTTAGAGATCCTCGTTGTGGATAGAAGATGATATTTCGGATGGAAGTTAATTCATCTGATTTTCCACGGATACAACGCACTAGGTCTGCGGTATCAACAGCGGCGCACGAAATTATTGAAATATGCATGAGACGAACGGTGAAAAGCGGCGGATTAAATTCGCCAAGAATTAAAATGAAATATTACGCGCAATCGTATTTCCGGAACACGCTTTTTTCCCCATTATTCTACTCACGGCCGACCTTATTAAAGCGACCATCGACGAGATCAAACGCCACGGAGAAGTTTAAAAGTATCATGCCAATGAGAATTTGTGTAGATGATAAATGAGAATCGTATTGAGCGAATTTATAGTAAAGTTTGAAATGAAGTTTCAATTAAATGGAAAGAATACTTCGAAAGATACGCATGAAAATTTTGGGTGCGTATCATAATTTGACTATACGTAAGAATTGTACTATATCTGATAGTAATTTGTAATAGAAACGGGAGAACACATAAATAAAATATGAGTTACTCATTGTTGGATCATAAGAATCTTATTCAGAAGCATATAGCAACTAAGCGATCTCATGGCAGTACAGGAATTTTAATAATCTATAACAATATCATATAAACTCACTACTAAAAATCACTATTCATAGTTACAAAAATCTACCTATCAGTAACATTGAAAATTTTGAAAATACGATTTAGTGGATTTTGAGAATTGGGAGAATATTGGAGATGCGCCATTCATCAACTAAGTACTACCGAAATTCAAGAAAGACAAGGAGCGTCAAAACGATTGATAAAATGTATTACACATTAGCAAAATTATGACATGTCTTTTAGATCTTCGGTAACTTATTCTACAATCACTGCATTTAATTTGTATACTTCAGGAAATAAAACAGTAGTACAAAGGAATTAATATGACGTTATATTTTACATTGATTATAGAATTTCCTCAAAATTTTACTTGTGAACAAAAATTTATCTGCAATCAAACATTTCAACAACTTATATATCAAAGTCGATAATAACGTGACTCTGAAGATCGTTGTCTCAACAGGACACGCGTGTTTATTTTAGTTAACGATTCACATAAAAGTTGATACTTCTGTAGAAGAAAATTGTCCCGGTGAAGATAAAAAGTATGTCTTTTCTTCGTTTTATTCTACTTTCTTTGGTCTTTTTCCCCCAGGCGTTTTGTTCTCTTTCGAGTAAAACGCGTGAAACGTTTGCCAGGCAACGAAACCGCGGTTTGACGGATAAAAGTTACATTAATTTTCAGGATGCTTCGCGGACGTTAAAAAATATGCAAACCACCCTTTTTACCCGTCAGAGTGTACGGGAGCAGAGAGTATTTTGGTTCCTCTCTGAGCAGCGTTGGGGTCCGCTGGGTGAATCGGACATTCACAGTAACACAATTAGACCAACAATCGATAGGAGCTGCTAGTGATGAATATGAACCTGTTCTGGCGCGTTTCGAGGACCACTACGTCAAGAACACAGAGGGAAACTCATTTAGGCGTCCCCTTAAGTTTGATTAACTTCTTCGAAAAAAAATTGGCAAAGCTTGAATTAAACACAGGTTCTCTACTCTTAATGAAAGAACTAAGAATTAACTTTAAATAGATTATATAACAGGTCAATATTGCAATGATAAAACAAAAATAGTGGCTGCTTAACTTTCAAATCACATGACCTTATAAAACGTCAACCAGTTAAATGAGATTTTTTCTTTTTAAAATACAAATCTTCTTCCCATTCTTTTCGGAGTTTCCTAATTTACTGAAGAAACATTTAGCTAAGGCCGGCAGTTACTTCCACGCCAAAACAATTCCTCTGCTCTCCATTTCCAAAACAATTCTGCTTATGATAAAAAATCATAATATCTACGACTCTGTAAGCATTATATCAAGATGATTATCCTAGAAATTTATTTTCGCGATAATCCATCTAATCGCATCCAATCGCAATGCATTTTAGCTAGAAGACGAGACAAAGGAACATCGAATGAAATATCACTTTCGGCCGGTATTCTGTCGTTTCGCGCAATAAAAGGAAACTGGCGCGTGTACGGCGGTCAGGCCAGCGTCGCTTCGTTCTTTATGTAGCAAGAGAATAGAAATTAATTAATGCGGCATAAGCTTAATCCGGTTCAGGCGGGTACTCTCTCTCTCTCTCTCTCTCTCTCTCTTTCTTTCTGTTCGAGCTCGAGAATCGTTTGAACTTTTCGCTAGGAGCCAGACTGACCATCTACACCGGCCACCTTCCCCTTGTTCAGTATAGGATTTCATCCCCTCATACTTCTCCGCAGTCGTGCAGTCGTCGCACACCCTCACCTCGGACGCAAAACCATCCCCTATCTCATTTGGCCTCATTGTGCCTTAGCGTCCATTGTTTTTTAAATTACGAACCCCACTTCTGTCAAGCAGAACTCGATTTCATTTTTTGTTGGTACTGTCACTTGTCTGAAACGCGTCCTCGCGATTCGTTCTAACTATCGTTCCTCTCTTTCTCTTCTCTCCTCATTTTTGCCAACCGTTCCTCGTCGTTTTGCTAAGTTGCCTTTGGAAGATTAGCGGAGGAACGTGAGCACGAGACCAAGTGATAATCGACTGAGCTCGTTGGAAACGACCGGTTGAACTATCAAGCGACGTTAATGGGTAATTTGCACGACACCCGTTTCCCTCACATTGCAACGGTACACACGCCCCGTCATTGTTTGCGCAAAAACGAAATTACTCCGGGATACCATAGAAAGGGAAATATCGCGTCGAATTCCGGCCATGGCTCCGAACGTAAGCGTTAAATTGCTGATTGCACGATGCGGATCTCTCCGTTCTTGATATATGATTATATTTAAAATGCCGCGAGACATGGGATCTGATCTCTGCCGCTACTGCGTTGTTCGCGTTAATTTGTCATTGCAACTTCATCGCGGTTTGATTTTTCTGGACACTGTAAAATCCGTGCTCGAAGAAAGATCGTTTTCGTTGCGGTTAAAATCTGTATAACTTTTTCATGGAATACTCTCCTATTTTACTTTAGATTTCGGTGTTCTGTTTTCAAACAGCTATTACATTTCAATCTCATGTTCTTTTAAATGAACAGAAAGACTTCCAATGTCTAATGTTTTAAGAGAAACTCAAGCATAAAATTGATAACGGGTATATGTACATATTAGCGAAAGTGTTTCATGTTTTTCGTATATTTAAGAAATTTCTTAAGGATAAAAATTCAATATAGAGTAGGAAATCTTTGTACAAATACTTTATTCCCGTTTCTATTCTGTTTAACAACCAGTGATATTTATCCTTACAAGATATTAACTTTGCATGTGCAAACAGAATTCATTCTTGATTCTGAAATGCTTCTCACATCACATATCTTATTCTGTACTCAATTTCTACTACTTTAAATGTAACCACGAGATTGGGTAATGCATGCCATCATTGAGTAACTCCATGTATCTTGAAAATTTTTCCCAAACTTACTAAACTCTATTAATAGTTTATACTTTTAGTTTATAATAGGGAACTCAATCCACCAAGAGGAAGGGAGATGAATTAGAATTCATAAAAATGGTACTTACATATAAGCACTACTTAAACTAACTTTCCCCAAATCTTCAATTTTTCTGTAGTATCTATGCTGTCTTAATCAAACTCTGTTCGAATACTCTTTAAATATCTTTAAACACTGAATTCGTTAAATTGATCAATATAAATCATCAGCCAGTAATATCCAACAATCCTGCGCATTATAAAAAGTACAGAGTCCAAACCTATTCCTTTCATTGTCGCTAAACGATACAAAATATATTTACCTGAAACCATCTCAGAAGTCTACTATGACCATTGAATATAAATCTTAAATTCCAAGAAAATAAACCATGTCTTTGTTCACCATCAATGATGCCCGCAACACGTCAAAAATCGAGCGAGCACGTGAGCCGGAACAAGCATCGCGCGGATAATTAACGAAATTCACGGTCAGCGGTGGCCGGGGTCGCAGAATGGGAGCGCGGGATCACCGGATGATTTTCCACGCGGTAGCGCGTTGAATGATTTCAGCTCTGAGTGGGGGAATGGGGTTTATACAGCGAGTACGGAGGGGAGGAGAGTGCGTATCGGTAGCGGGACGCTACAAAGCCGCATTCTTTCGAGAAGCACGTACTCGACCTTTCCCATCGATAGCTGTCATCGATAACGCGGTGCATGACACACCCGCGCGCGCGCGCGACCCATTTGCCGGCATAAATCATTGGAAACGAAAACATATCCCCGCGGCCACGCAAATTTGCCAACACCCGACCGCAGGTAGAGGAACGGCGAGAAAGTGAAACAGTGTCTGTGACCGAGTGGTTTCCTGATACGGAGGAAGTAGCGTGGACCAGTTCGATAAACAGAGTCAGCGAAGACAGAGAGAACGATCAGTGAAAAGCGGAACAGGGACGGACATAGAGAGAGATAGAGAGAGAGAAAGAGAGAGAGAGAAAGAGAATGACCGGCGAGAGCGCGTAAACAAACGTGAAATCATGACATAGCCGCGGCCTACGAGCTTCTGTGTACCTCTCGTGAAACGTATACACATTGTCACGAACACGAGCGTAGATCGGCGTAGGCGAAATGGTGTCGAGCGAGAGCAAGAGGGAGTCGAGAGAGAAAGAGAGAAAGAGCCAGGATCGGTAACAGGGAGTCGGCGAGTCAGCGAGAGAGCGCGATGGAAGGTCGAGAGGAACGAGCACGAGGCGAGGTGTTCTAGCGTGGATGACTCGTCATTGCCGTGGGGCGCGCGTGCCACGCACACCCGGCTACGGCTGGACGCGTGTGTATACGCTTGCTGCACGCGTGTGCGACGTGAGCTGGTAACAGCGATGCACTCTCTCCGCCCCTCTCCCCGTGCTGATCTGTATACATCGCGGTCCATACAGCCACCGATATGGCATTTGCGTATATATGTGCACACATGGTGCTCAACGCACACACCCGCGTCTCCGTCCGGCGTGGCGCTCTCTCTGGCAGTCATCGCCCACACCAGCACCACTCAATTACTCGCGGCACGCTGTGGAATCATTTACCCAATCATTTAGTTACATCAACGCAACGCAACGCGACTGCCCGCCACACGGTCAGCTTCGCGGGCTTGCCGGCTGTTTCGAACGCGCGCCAACCAAACGGAGGGTGAAGGGGGCATAAACGCGCGCTTTCCAGACCGGAGAAACGACCAAGAGAGACAGAGAGGACACCAGGGGACAGGTCACCGGCTGGGGGG
>NT_176676.1:381268-384240 GCF_000188095.3 Bombus impatiens | reverse complement strand
CCGGCTGGCGGTGGCTATTGTGTTTCGCCACACGGGACCCAGTCTCTCTCTCGTTTCCACCTACTGGTTCTTTCTCTTTCTGTCCCACTGTCATCGTGTATCGTCACCCTGTTGATTTCGCGTTATATCGTTATGATGACGATATAATAGCCCGGCTGATGCGCGCCAACTGGATTCACTTTGACGTTGTGCGATTCGTCGCGCTTACGACGCGACCTTGTACTTCCGCGCCATTTAAGGATGATACGGATTAGACAGGTGGATAAGGACAATGTAAGATTCATTCTAGAAATAGCGGTTTTTCTTTCTTCCTTTCGACAATTAAATTTTTGCAACGAATTCCGAATAAAGGATTTTAGTACAATGCTTAAAAATCTTGGAACGAAGTTTATTCTACTGAGATTACAAAGTTAGCACATGCCCTTATTTTCCAATAAACTTTTTTTTACCAGATTCCACACATCATTTCATTGGCATGGAATTTTTGTTGTCATATGAAAATATTGCTAAATGTTATACAAATATACTTGGATCTGATTAAATAGCGTAACAAATTAGCGTAAATAGACAGATGCAATGATGTGTCAATGCTTACTGCAACTACTGTAGGTCGATTGCACGTTCAGAATGTAAGACTTTTCCTGTTGTGTTTCATGGAAAAGCAGTGATGTTGGTGAAAGATTGACGCGAAAGACTGAATAGATGTCCTGGATGACTAGCAGCTGAGGTCCATGGTAACACGAAACGCATTATTTCGTACAGTTGAAACTCCACGTGCTACAAGCATTTTGTTCGATCTTACGATTCATGAAACATAGAAAATTTATAGATTATTAAAAGTTGTAGTTAGTTTTTCTGTTAATTCGATTGAGGATCGACTTTTAAGCCGATTAAGTACAAGAAGTACAAGAAGTGAGAAACATATCTCTCTTTACTTAACTCGAAAATATATCCCTCCATATAATTTCTAATATTGTGAAACTACATTTATAAATTTCACCCATTGTACGAGTCAGCACGAAAAGAAGCCAAGAATAGTCATCCGCGAAAGAGGGTGAAGAAAATCGAAGTAAATTAAATCGTGAACTACGTGCATTTCTTCCGAATTTCCGCCGGGTAACGCTATTAAATATAAAAGGGATTAAACGTGGTGTTGGTACAAGAAGCTGAAGGAAAATCGTGACATGCTGGAAAACGGGGCGAAGTGTAGCATCAGTGGTTGTTCCATCACGCGGGGCCAATCGTAGCAAACTTCCATTCCCCGGCAAGTCCGGATACATCCTCGAAAAGAGGAAAAAAATCCATCGGGCGTGGGTGGGGCCGGGACGGGTGGTATATTGCAGATCAATACAATTGCACGTTAGTGCTAATAAATAATAGGCGGTGGGAGCAGAAAAAAGCGCGCAATGCAGCAACGAACGCAACACACAAATAATACGCAATACATCAACCACGCCGGTAGGTAGTTACGTATACGTGCCTTCCTCTCTCGCTCCCATTCCCAGTTTTTCTCTATCTCCCTTCCGCCTCCACCTACGCCAGTCCCCTTTTTTCTGCCCCGCACCTATAACCGTGCAAGCACCACCCCCGGGGCACCGCCATTTCCGGACAAATAAACTCTAGTCGACGTAATTTTTATGCTGGCCGCCAAACGCGACGAAAAGCGAGCATTGCCGGGACTCCAGTTTCGTTGAAACGGCCGAGAAATCGCGCGCTTCTTCCTTTACCGTCTTAAGAATTCATTTGTATCACTTCAGTCTCGTTGTTCTTCTATCGCATTTGCTCTTTATAAATTTGACACGTTACGAATGTATGATATGATTTCTTGTATTTTGCATTTCATTCTTCGTTTTGACGAGATATATTTGATATTTTATACGTATCAATTGAAAGTTACTCTGGATGAATAAGAAGTTCATATAATATTGGATCGTCCGGAAAGTTTCGACTCGATATACTTTTATTGAATTATATAGGTGGTATTTTGTTCCATTTTCTCTATCTTTCACGCAACTTAAATATTCCATCCTTTCAGAACTTCTCAGGCTTTTCGGCGAAAAACTTTTCAATATGATCTATGGTGTCGACCAAATTTCTTAAAATTCGGAAGGAACTTTCCAGGCGACCCACTACAAAATATTTGAAGCTACAAAATACCTCGCTACTGGTTAATAATGTATCAACCATGCTGCCTGTTGAGGCAATCACGTTTCTCTGTCATGAATCAATTTCTTCAGCTTAAGGAAAATACGAAAGAATCGTTGACAGTACGTGTGATTTCTAACTCTCTTAATTTCACACTATTACAGAGTTTTCAAAAAATTAATAGCTTTTTCGCGTATGATAACATGCAAATGAGACTGCGTTATTTATAAAAATTCGTGGTCCGTAACAGGATTAAATTTAAAAGCTTAAAATTAAAAGTATCATAGTTTCATCCTTTTAATACTCCTCTTCAGCATACCGAAGAATGTTTTATTATTATTTCAAACATAAAGATTCTTTCCCTTTAAATTATATTAGTTAGCGAAAATAACTTTTGTTAGTTCGTCCATTGGCTAAGATAACTCCATGTCACTACCAGTGACGTACTTTTCCAATAAAACTAAGCTACAAGAAAGCAAAATTCTGAATCGAGAAGGAAATAGTCAGTTTCTGAGTCTCATAAAAACACAATAGACCATCCCATGACCGGTATTAGCCTTTCAACTGGTGTTAATTAAGAGTGATTAATGTTGGGCGACGAAGGAGTGATCATGGGTGGATGGATTCGGTGACGCGGTTTCGGTCCTGCTGTCGAACATTAGTTAATTTTGAAAAATTGCGCTAAACACGTTCCTCGTGAATTGGCTTCCTAGGGGGCTTTGGCAGGCCAATCGGGAAGAGACATGCACGTAGGTACCCTCTCTCCACCTTTTCCGCGCTCGTTGGTGGAAACGCGAGAGCGATAGACCAGGGGCTGGTAAACCCCT
>NT_176676.1:375262-380634 GCF_000188095.3 Bombus impatiens | reverse complement strand
CTTCGCGTCCCTAAAAAGCGTTTCCCCGCGCCCCCAGTCCCGGGTCCAACCCCCGACTCTTCAGCCGGCAACGACTCCATCCCACCCACGCACACGTTAATGCCTGAAAAATGTACGGCAATTTTTTATTTTTTTAATACGCTCCTTGTCGCTCCCCTGTCGTTTTCTCTGTCGCTCTCGGGAATGCTCCACGGTACCCCTCTCGCTCCCTTCCGGTGAGCCGAAGCTATGCGTGATGTAGCGCTTCGTTCGAGTTCGGCTCGGTCGCCCTCGGCCTCGGGTTTTTTCGCTCTATCGATAATTTGTTTGGATAATTTCCAATGCTATTGATCTAGATGTACATCCTGCAGGATGTATACAATGCCTATATAGGCGTCGCGTACAAAGCGTTGTGTGCAGGATAGGAAAGTGGAGAGGAAAACGTAACAAAATAAAAAAAATAACAGAAACGAGAAATGTAAAAAACAAAAAAAATGCAACAACATAAAAGCGACTGCAGCAAGGGGGTGGTGGTTGTGCGAGCGCGAAGCAGGAGGAAATGGCAGAGGAGGGTTCGGAGCCTGATCGTGAGTTACTGACGTTTTAGTATTTATCCATCTACGAGCTCGTTTTCCGCGTATCCGCTTAGGGTCGATGGAGGATCGTGCTATCGTACGTACACGAACACGAGCGCGAGGACATCGTCGTGTAGGGAGGCGTACACACGCATCAGCCGTGTTTTCGGACGCCGCGACGTAATATTTCGTTAGCTGTAGAGCCGTACGGGGGCGAAGCACGGATCACGGAGGGAGAGGCGCAACACTTTGATGAATCGCCCTCGTCGTCGATACCGCAGATCGACAGATACGATGGCGGCCACTGTCGTTGCACGGATTTCCGGTGACAGGCGACGAGAAAAAAGGAAGTCGATTGGCCGACAGGTGCGCCAAGCGCGGCTTCAAGGACTGGATGACCCTGTCACCGAGAGCCGTGCCGCCGTTCGGCCACTTATACCGAGGGTGAGAAAAGCCCACTCGATGGCCAATTTGACGCAGCATCTTCCCAAGCGATTACGATTAACGATCCCGCTCGATCATTAGTATTATTCCTAATTAATTATTATTTTAATCAGTTCGTTTGTAACGAATTTCTTCTTGTAGACATAGGATAGATTATTTTTTATGGTATCAAGGCGTGGATATTGATCTTTGAATTGTAATATATATTAGACCTTTCTTCTAATTTGGATTAGGATTGGAGATTAGAATTGGAGATGTTGCAGGTGTGGAAATTTTATAGACTTGATTTCTTTTGAAGTAGAAAAATTTTGAAAAATTTCTCGTTTTAGAAAAATTCCTTTTCAGAATGATAAATATTTTTTAATAATTCTGGAATTAAAGAATTTTGGAATTAGAAACAAGTCCTTTATTGTGGATTTGGAGAGGGTTACTTTAAGATCAAAATGCACTTATTAATTTTCAAATATTATGACATTAATTATTAGATATTAGATATTAGGTATTAGATATTTTGTAGATTGTACATGAATCGTACTTTTAAATGGTTCTATGAAATTCTTCATTTCCGAGAAATTTAGTCTTAGCAAGATGTCTTCTTGAGAAGTCTATTGCTTTCTGAATTCTGTCATTATTTAATTTTCTTTTAAATATGTAAGAAGTGTTCAAACTTGAAAAAAACTTGGTTTTCTTCACGACAAAAAATTTATATAATTTTAGAAATTTTAAGTTTTTTCTAACAATTTAGAAATTGCGAAGTCTTAATTGTCTCAAAAATTGTAGAACAATCTTTTCGAAGATGGTAACCATTTTCTAGTAATTTAATGTTCTATTTTTTAATGATTTAAATTGAAGAATTATACTTATACTATTGTATCCTTCAAATTCTGTCCTAATTTCTTAATAAACAAATATCGCCAATGAAACTTTGACTCGACCTATCACCTCTTGATTTCCGTTCGATACCCTGTTAACTCTTCACCCAGTCACACGCACGCACACCACAAACGCACGCACACCACAAACGCACGCACACCACAAATGCACGCACTCGTCATCCAAAAATTCCACATCGATTCTCTGTGTCATTGGCATCGTCACTCACACCTAGTCGTCCAGTTCCCCGCGCACCACAAACATTGTTCCCCCGGCACCTACAATGCCGCGGTACATAGCAAAATGTGGCTCCATAAATATCATCGAAAACACTTTCATCATCATCATGAACAAAGATAAACAAAAAGATAAAAAGGCACTCGCTATATATTCTACTAGGAAGTAGGCTACTAAACTCCTGTGGACAACCTATTCTTATTATTTGTCACAAGTATCAGCCTATATTGCCTAATCTTCGCTTCACTGTAACAGAAAATAGAAAAAATTAAATAATGACATATTTGCACACAAAGTATTCGATGGTCTAATAAAATGTACCCGAAATTTGAGAATTTCAAAATTAATATCCTAGCGAGAAATTAACGACGCTACTTTTTACATGTTCAGTCTCAGGATACAGTGTCACTGTTATTAATCGTATTGGCGTTGATGCTAATAATTAGGCTGCAGATTTTTATGCATTTATAGGAAATTTCAAAACGCAAAATTGTACGAATGCGTAGAACAATATTCTCAAAGATATGAATTTGTATAAAAATTCACAGTCTACTAATAATATATATCGTTCTACTGTGCTGCATTCCAATATTTACCTTTTCAGATATGAATATTTTTCTACTCTATATAACTTACATTCTAATATGTTTTACAAAGTATCGGAGGAGATGGGAAGGCGCGGAAATGGGAAAGAAAATGTTTGTGATCACGAAGACAATAGGACTATAATCCTGAAAAAAGTGGTGGAACGGGCTCAGAAAGGATAAGAGGTGGAATGAGACTTGTGCTCTCTCCGCGGGTTGGTTTTCACCTCACTTAACCCCTCATAGCGGTCGGCTTGGTGACCGAGGGCATTTGAAGGGCCGAGGATGCGCCGGCTTTCGTACCTACGAGTCAACTTTTAATTAGCTTCTCTGAATTACCGATGTAGCCCGGACTCGATTCAACGTTTCTTTGCCGGACGAACAAAGAGAGAGAGGACCTTGGATTATAGGCCCACCTCCTTCCCTCTTTCGTTGGAGCATGCTCTATATTGGACAATGGCCAACTCGCTTATTACGGGGGCTTCATAATAAAACCTTCTCAATTAGTAAATAAGCGCGAATTTTTTTAATTTCTTTCGACAACTCCGTTCTCCTCTGTTTGGGCGAGTCGTGCAAAGTTTAAGATAATTGGAAGTAGCCAAAGGATATAATGGAAGATTTTTTATCTTATTTCGGGAATTATTGGGGTTGTTTGATTGTTTGAGATGTGTGAGTGGAATTGTTTCTTTCTTAAATTGGTTTCGTTTTGTACGGTATTACAGGACTGACTTAAATAGAGAAACGAGTAATATTATCTTAAGAAGAACGTTCTTAATTGATTAGATTTCGATGGAAGCGCTAGTAAATTCTGGTGACTGTGCATTAATAATATCATAAATAGTAAGACCTGTATACTTTGCTGTTCTTGCAAATTTAGTTCATTATTAATAGGCTAAAAATAGATTTCTTGCAAGATCGGTTTGAATTATTTGCTTCCTGAAAAATTGGGTTAGGATTGTGTTACGCCTGCATTCGTTTCTTTATTTACAAAAGTTAGTCAAAATGAAGATTCTCTTCTTTGTGACTTGTGAAAAAACTGATTAAGTTTCACGCTTATAAACGAATTAACAAATACAATAATAATCGTATACTATTTACATGTAGGGGAATGGGGGCAAATTGTAATTAAACTACAGTCGCGTTTAATATTTGTTTGCACTTTTTCCAGTCTAGTTTTTGTCACACATTGTAGACTTTAAACATCCATATAGTTTGTCATTAATTTTGTAAAGGTTTGAGGAAGAAGATAAGCCTTTCATTAGGATGTTCCCTAACACTATCAAGACGATGTAAGTAGAACATATTAAAAGTAACATTTTCAAACTCAACTATACACTCTCAAATGTAGTAAACATTATTTTGTATTCAAAAACACAATCGTCTAATGTATGACAGAGCCCACACATAATATTCGAAAACGCTATACAATTTATCCATCTCATACAGTCAAATTTAGCTTTGTAATCTTAAATAGAAAACATCATTTTCTAATCAGAAACGTTCTTAAAAATTTGTCCAACATTTAATAGAGCTTATATGTATCTGATATCCAAGCATAGATTCTATCTTAAACATGAAAAGGAGCCATTTCTACTGACTTCCAATCAAAAATTAACATCCAAAATTTCTAACGATTTCTAAGTAACTAATAAAACATCATCGTTCATACATGCTTAATCAAAGGAAAATATCCAAAATTGTTTATCCCAACTGAAGAAATCATTATTAAAACAATCAACTCCACACAGACTCCGATGACTCGAATGCAACAACGTCAAACAAACTCGACCAAGGTATTCAACTTCCACTGCAAGTCTACAGGATTCAGCGTTCCTCCGGTAAAAATCCGGTGGTGGAAAAGCGAAACGGTGGTGCTCGACCGCGGGATGCCTCGTGTTCGTTCGCGTCGTCCGTTTCCATCGAGCGTTCCCCTAATGAACATTCGACAGCGGGAACAATCATCGGGCCCGGTCCTCTAATCACCTTTTTCACATGGGCAAAATTCGAAGTAACCCAAATATCTCCCAGGCAGAACGGGCACGGCTCTCATTCCCAATCTCGCGAAAGCCGTCGAATTCGTTTAACGAGAACGGCCGGAGCGGTGGAGGCCTGTCGTCGAAAAAATCGTCGCCACACCCACACTAACACCCATCTGGCCACCCACACACGCCCCTCCTCTTGCAGCCGCCGCTGCATGGTGCACCTCTTCGTCCTGCAGCTCGAACGTTGCGGAGGGGCCACGCTAGTCGTGCCATCAAGGTGCTCGATATTCCGCGCATTTCGGTATTTCCCAATTAATAGGAGAGCGCTCGCGAGCGCGCTATCGTTCTCTTGCATACAAGCACGCACTTACGCGCGCGCGCGCACACACACAGACCCACACACATACATATACAAATGCAAGCAAGGAAGAAACACGAATATGCAACATATATACGACAAATATCTGTGTATATGTACATGAATAGAATTTATATATGTATGCCGCCCTTCCCCGTGTCAGGGGTATCCTTACACACAGGGTGGCACGCGTTGATGCGCGCCTATATACCTGACACGCCGTTTGCTACATATGTACATACGCAAGTGCGGCGCACGCGTATTTCGACAAAGCTTCTAACGCGAAAAAAAACCGGGCTAGAGAAGAACGGCGAGCAGTCGGTCGGTCGGAGGGGCGAGG
>NT_176676.1:374543-374689 GCF_000188095.3 Bombus impatiens | reverse complement strand
GCGGAAATTTAAAACCTGATCAATTGATAGGACGGAATGAAAAAAGTAGGGTTGTGGGGTTGCGCGGGTAGCGGTGTGTGCTGCGGAGGAGGAGTGGGTGCCACGGCGCATCGACAGTGGTGAGGCGGCGGGTGTGGAGGCCGTAG
>NT_176676.1:374221-374433 GCF_000188095.3 Bombus impatiens | reverse complement strand
AGGTAGCGGAGACCGAAGGGGCGCGAAGGGAGAGGGAGAGAGAGCAAGAGGTGAGCGGCGAGGGAGGCGGGTAGATGGGATTGCCGGGCATTATTCTGAAACGCGAATTTGTTCATTTGTTTCTTCCCTCTGTATGCGCCGCGGCGTGTGTGCATCCTTTTATCGACTGAAATCCAGGCTTCGAATTACCGTGCAAATGATTTTTTTTCGAG
>NT_176676.1:362033-374139 GCF_000188095.3 Bombus impatiens | reverse complement strand
GCCGCCCCCAATCGTACCCCATCATCCAGTTCTCGTGCCCCCTTCAACCCATACACGTACGTACGTGAACGCCTTCCTACTCTTCCTATGTGTGTTCACTTGATGTCCGTCTCCGTTACTCATTGGTTCCTCTTGTTCGAACCTTCGTCGCTCTTTCGGCCCGATGCGATGTTCTATCCTCGCGTGCTATGCCCCACAACACTCCTGCAACGGACTCGAAAGGAATTTAAAACCGGTGCCCAGGCCCGCCGCCGCCGCTGACACGGTGCTACGAGATGACGCGCACGCTGGCGTAACAAAAAAAGCCTTCAAGCGGTAGCCTCGTGATTTTCGCTACCCCTGGAGCTTGTGTTACCCGAGTCTCGGTTCTCGAAATATCGCAGTTCGTCCTTATTCCCCCCATGGTCGTTGTTATGTTCCTGCGTGACGGCTGACCAGTCACGCTGATGATACCGTGCCGGGAAATTTTCTCTGGTCGCCTCTCTGATGCTCGGTTGTCTAGGGTTCACCTGCTTCTACCTACTTCTATTATGTCAGAGTTCGCGTAATGTGCGATTTATAATTATTTTTGAAGTGATATAGTTTTATTGATTATGATAGTAGGTGGAGATTGTTTTGTATTTGGTCATTTAGTTGGCTTTCGTACGGTAACGTGAAGTTTGTGAAAAATGTAGAATTTCTTCGTGGAATCAATCGAGATTTTAAATTGTTTTTAAGAAGAAGTAGTTTTCAGGACGAATATAGTGTGTTCGAGATGGAATTTGACTCAAGTCATGATACTCAATCACTACAACGAACCGATACAATATTATCATTGCCCTCAAATGACGAGTCTGACTCGTCGTGGCAATATAATGTATACACATAATGGTGTCAACATTATATACAAAGTATACGATGACGAGATAATCTTAAAAAGAGAAAAATTAAATCATACTTCAAACTTTTCACATTGATATTAAGAATTGAATTTTTTTGAGATTCAAGTTCAAAATACGCAACCTACGGTCTTCTTCTTCTGTAAGAAATATACTCCAAAGAATCAGTAGGGAATCTTGATTGTACACTTTATCCGGTCAAATCATCCAACCCGTTGAACCTGAGGAAAACTCGATGAGGAAATAACGTTTGACGAAAGGTTGACTCGTTAACGCCGCGATCGCGAGGGATTGGTTGGCCGTTGGCCTCGAGACGAAAGAGATGGATCCCCGAATGGACATTATTACGAGACGAACTGAGGCATAGATAAACTTCTGGGGGCACAGGATCCAGAACGCGGCAATATGAAACTCCTCGATCTAATATGGCTTGAGGCGGCGACGAAGCGTGACGTCACATCCGTCCCGTCTACCGGTCATCTTGAATATTGAGTCGACCGCCGCCGGACCGGAAGTTATGAGATTCGGATTTCGACCCCGATGTCCCGATTCGCGTTTATATATCCCGTTCACTTCGTTTCGGCTCGATGAACGTTCCTGAACGCGGCCGATTTTCTATCTCTATCTTACTCTCTCTCTCTTTCCCTCTCGTGCACCCCTTTTGCCAGTGAGATGTTGGCAAATGTTGCATTTCATCGAATTCCATTGGATCGTGGCACGCAATCGAATTATGCGGTCAAGTGTCGCAATAAACCGATCGCAGGAAAAGGAGAGACTCAATCCAAGTCCAATCAGTGGATTGACGATCATGCGTATGTGAGACACAGACATGGCCAATCAACTTTGTTTTGTTCTAATAGTATAATCACGTTTTTGTATTTATAAAAACCCTTGCTTTCTTGCTATCTTGTGTTTTGCATCTTGCTGTATTAGAAATGTAAGATATAAGAATTACAATATGATATATTATTCTATAAAAGGGGTACAGTTCCGTTTAAAGAACTGTGAATAATTTAGCGGTTAAGGGGTTAAGGGTGTATTTATTAAAAGTGTATTTGAAGCAACTGGAATTGCATAGATCTTGGATCAATAAATAAAAAAATATATATATATAATAATTTCTCAATGTTACTACGTTTAATCTCTTGGCTCATATCAAAATATTCACTATTTAATGAATCCAAAAAATAATTGTGATGGTCGAGGTTCTAATTAAGAAAAGATTATATAGGTACAACGGCTTCTTGTATTATAGCCTATTAAATTCCCCAGATTTTTGATTTTGTTAGGAATTGTCTAATAAAATTGTTTTATTCAAATGAGAATGATAGATGGGAAAGATGAAGATCGAAAAATTTTTCGATTCTACAGAGCAACGCTCGAATCGACTTTTATTAGACGCATTTTTCTCGTTCGATAGAAATGGTAATACGTCGCGTACGGTCGTATGATAATTTTGCAATTCCGCTCGGTTGTGATCGGAACGCATTTTTTTTTTTACTCCGGGTGGAATTCTGGAAAACGCTGGCCCAGAAAAAAGGGGAAGTTTTACACGTTTCGACTGGTGCACGCAGGTTCGACGGGGTTTGTAACCAACCTAATCAAACCTAGCTGATTGCAAACATCGTGCCGATTGGAAAGGCAATCAACTGAGTAACGTTAACTAAGTGTAACTTTGCTCGTTACTCGCCAGGGAGGGGAAAACTGGAACTAAACCCTTGTGATCATAAAAGCACCGTGTGAGCGCATTAGCAATTCCAGATCATTTTTCTGCAAATCTTACACTTTATCAATTAAATTCCCATTTCAAAAAATTCTTTTAGGACCTTTAATTAAATTTCGAGTATTTTGCAAAAGTCTCAGATCAGCTATCAATTAGAAAAATACCTATCAATGATGTCTGTTTAAATCTGGTATTACTTTTACGTAACATCTAATTCGAAAATTATTGTAATTTGTTAAAAAAGTATTGATCAACTTGAAATAATTAATATCTTTTGCGTGATCTTTTGTTCTCTTGTCAGAAGAAGATTCTCTTGAAGACGTTGTCAGATACTTACACTCTGTTTTAATATTTTATGTAATCAATTTACCTATATTTTTTTACATTTTTCTCGTGAATCATTCTGAATACTTTTATGGGCGTTCTATAACATTCAATTTCGTATTTAACCTATTTGAGTATTTCTAAAGTATCTATAAACTATAAAAACTATGAAAGATGGAATATCCATATAACAACATATGGAAATATTAAAAAAAAATAATTTGTTGCTATTATGAGACTTCTACACACTACTGTATGTACATTCATATATTAATCGCGCATGCAAAATCGAGCGGAAAGATTGAAGTCTCGCATTAATTCACCGGTTGATTAAAATTATAACGCTGGTAATACGTTATTTTAATGGGCAACGGCAATTTTCATGCTAATTCCGAGGACTCTTTCCGCCACCTTGGCGTAGTTAATAAGAGCCGCATAACTGAAGCGGCGCATTAGTAATAACGGTGAGCCGCATTGAGGCGAAACAATCGATAATTCATTTGTTGCGTCAATTAAAAATGTAATTTAAAAATATATTAAACGTGCGGGGGCCCAGGCCAGAGACGTAGACGAAGACCAGTGGCGGTGTGCTCGAATGCAAATGAATTATTAAAAATTTAATCAATCGAATCGCCGCTGTGCCTTGCCTCACCCATCTACGACGCAATGATTATTCATGCTGAGACGGTTTCGCGCCGGCGAATATTTATAATTTGTTTATTTAAATTGCTCGGTCGGCCCGTCAGCGCGCCGCGTGTCCTCACGAAATTGCGTTATTAAGTTTACCGTTTCGTATAAATCGCGTTTTCAACCCGAAATTATTGGAAACCCTCGGAGACTTTGCGCGCGATTTCTACCTTTCACGGATGTTTCCTTTTAGTGGGAAAAAAAGGAACTTCGATTCTCCTTCTACAGATATTTCTGCATAATCAATCCGACAAATAGCGCCAGGTTACCGATGATAAATATTTAAAGGAATATCAATTTGTGGAACAAAAGTGTCACTGTGTAACCTGTTGGTTATTTCTACTTCCTTGGCTTTTTCTACTTAAAGTAGAATTAAAATGAATATTCTTATCCTTTGCTTCTCTAATTTTTATAATCAGTTGGAATGATTATTCTGATACATTGCTTCACTAGTTTTTGTAATCTTATAGGAAATCTTAGTACATTATACTTAAAATGAGGTAAAGATTTTCTTTTATCCTTTGCTTTTCGAATTCTTGGAATTTTATCTATAAACTCTCTCTTTCTATCCAAAAAAGGTTTCTTCATTTATATCACTGTTTCGCTAAATCCCTTGTATATCAATTTCATTAAATAGCAATAAATCTTTCATATATAATAATTACCACAAAAATATAAACCAAAGATCCTGTCTATCAATCCGAAGAAATGACGGAAATCGATGATCGACGAACCGATCGGTGTAATTCCTCGCGGCACAGCGACGCTCTATAATTTAACACAAATTTACGCTCGACTAAAGTTGCCGGGCACTGGCAGTCGAACAGAGAGAACGTCAACGAGAGGTCTTTGAGAATCAATGTAGAAGCTGTAGAGAGATGATCGCCGCCGCACATAAACGTAGCCTGAATTGTCTGGAAGCCTTCCTTTAACGAAGCTGTCGTCCCTCGTAATAGAACTCGAGTATTTCGTCCAGCACCACTAATAAGTGGGAGGGCCACACGATTCCTCTGGAAAGGCCACTGCCTAGGGTTTGATGTTCCTTTCGAACGGACGGACCCTTGCGAATTCGAGAACGTCTCATTTCACGACCCCTTGAAGACCTTCGTTCCTCCCCTTCTGCCTTCGCTCAGCTCGCTCGGCTGACCAGCTGCATCTTCGACTACTTCGGCTCATATCCCCGAGACCTCGGCGGTATCGATCGATCGATCGGCTCATTTGAATGTTGACCGCTTCCCATGGCGGATGTAAAATTCAAAGTAGCCCCTCATAGGCATTTTTATACGCGACCCTTACCCGAAAACCCTCTCACGAGCTCTCTGCCATTTTTCTCGCCCCTTTTTTCGGGTTTCCGCCCGATGAAAACGCGTATCCTACGGTGTAATGTATTTATGCAGGAATATGTGCATATATGAGAGCTTTTTCCTTCCTTACGTTCGAACCTCTTCTTACGTCGAATGCGCTCTGGTATGGAAAATTATGCGATGCTCAGACTGGGGGGGAAAAATTTTACGGATTATTCGAAAGGGTGAGATGGTAGAATAAAATGGTTGAATGGAGAAATGAAAGTTTCAGAGAGGGAATCGCGCTAATGGCTGGTGATATTGGATGTTTATGGCGATAAACGTTTCCTTCTGCCACGATGCAAGATAGATAGGTGAGAGGTGCACAGCTGCATCGATACAAAGACTCCTGTAGCTCTTGTTCTGGGAAATTTTCTTGCAAATTACAGCCTCGTAAAGCTGCCGGCTTGTGCAAGAGAGGTATCCATTACACGTACCGACAAATACTATGCAGATGTATGGCTTGTTTCGGTGTAAGAACGTTAATTACGTAAGGAACCAAACTTGCGCTAAATATTCTATGCAACTGTTGGTCCTGGTTTGGACCCGGAGTTCAAATGTTTTTACGACCCCGTTGTACATTCTTGCGACATTTTATATTTTTAGTAATGAGGGATATAATTGACCGAAGATGTTTATTCAGTCGCTGGTATCCATTAGAGCAAGGATGTTGGAACAGGATTTTTAGGATTCTTCGTAGTTTTCTACATCTTCCTACAATCCAACTGACAATAAAAATAATAAATTCTCTTGCGCAATAGTAAATGAAATGGAATTGTAGATACCTGTAATGTAAATTTTATAAATTCCAAGTCACCTGATTATTCTACTAGACATAAAACTGCAACGTTATAAAAATCTATAGTCCTCCACTGGTAACATGTAACCTGTAAATTTACTAATATTAATTGAAAAAAACTGCTATATATTTATCGTTATCCCAAAAAGCGATTTGTATCGTAAAATGTTTCTAGACACTTATCTATACATGATGACATACGAATGTGTGTCACAACTTTCAATGACACTAACACAGAAATATTATCGCGAAATAATTAACCGTGGCCGATGATGCGATGAGAGGGTGTTTCTAAACAGAGTGTAATTAAAACGGTTCATACCCTTTGAATTTTTCTCTTTTCATTTCGACGACAACGTAGGAAACGTAAATAGTCCGTGAGCGTTTTAATCATTTTCTCCTCTCCGCGGTCCCGGGATACAAAGTTGAATGCGCGATCGCGCGCGCGCGCGCGTGCTCGCTCGCCTGTGCTGGCTTGCGTCCGTGTTGCTCGAAGGGAACAAAAACATTGCGCGGTACAACGCTGTCAAAATATACCTTGCTTGCGTCCGTCCCGTGGGTCCCACATTACGCGAATGTTAAATATTATTTTTAGGGGGACACATTTATTTGCGAATAAAAAATAGAGCTGTCTCGTGAATAAAGTGGAAGCCCGCGAAGCGTATTTCGCCGAAGCGCCTGTTGCTAAATATCCGTTCGCTATATGTGTATGTATTTCTCTCTCTCGTCCTCCGCATCTCGCCTGTTTCGTCTCTGCTCGGCGTGGGACATAACGCGCGGCCGCGTATCACACACACACATACGTACAAGACACAGATGCGTGGCACAGTAATTACTTGGTAAACAGTAATTATTTTTGAGAATATAGAGGGACGACCTTTCCACGGGAGCGCGGATCACGCGATGATAAAGCGCGGCAACGCGATTAATGTTTTAAACGATAACGTGTAACCGGAGACAATTGACATCCGGCCGAGCTCTCCACAGTTCCTCGACTCGTGACAGCGTTGGAGATATTTTTGGGCGCACTTTTATCAGTATCGCTTTCGCAATTTCGTTATCGAGAAGCAACGAACTGGGATATCCGGCGGTAATGAAGATCAGAAATGATCCTCCTCGTTGAATTTTTAGTGCACGATGGAGGGAAATTGTTTGAAAATTGCTTGGAAATTTTCGGCGCATGGTGAAATTTTAATTGATTGAAAATCGTTAAAGACTACAGGAAGGTTAGAAATGATTTCCTTCGGTGAAATTTTAATGTACAGAGAGGAAAAACAGTTTGATTCTTTAGGAATTTGAGTCAGAGGTTTAATTTCATAATATGGATTAATTATTAGTGATAAATCTTGGTATTTTTATTGTGTTTGTATTGGCCTGTACAGTTGATACTTGATAATTAGTTTACGTATTAAAAATTACAGCCGATTATACCTAATCAACTCAAATTGAAATACTAGGAGGGACCAGATGATGTAAGTAAATGCAAACCGTCTATAATTAGATATCACTTTGAGCGCTAATACGCGGACGAGCGTAACTATTTCTTTTGTTCCTTTTTTGAAAAGAGAAAAAGAAAAAGAGAAACGGATACAAATATAAATGTTTCGTACAATTACAGTCTCCAAAATATAATATAAATTTATTAACACACTACTAGTAAAATTTTTATTCGTGCTATAAGATAAAACACTAATATGACTAGTCGGATTACGTAGATCCATTCAAGAAACGAAAGTTCCTAAAACATTCGAGTCAATTAATTTACAAAAAGTCATCTTCACGGTGAACTAGCATCTTTGAACCTCTCGATCGTTATCCATTGTCAAACGAAGAAAGTTAGACCATCATGATTGTTCAGGTCGAATCGAAAAACCGCAAGCGTTCGGCACGGCCTCAAAGACGCATCGAAGCGGTCGGCCAGGCGTTTTGCGGCGTTTATTCCGGGGCTGGTATGGTAACAAAGGGACGCGAAATCAAAGAAAAAGGACGGGAGGAAAAAAAGGGAAAAAATCAAATTTTTCGGTGGAAAGACCAGTATAACTGAGTGCATTTACAGATATGTAGGATAAACGCGTATAGTGCCGCAGCGGCTCGCGTCTCTGCACGTATACTCTCTTTCTCTCTTTCCCGGTGGTTAGCGTGTATGCGTGCACACGCGAATGTTTCACCCTGTACACGCACGGGGTCTTGCCTGTGCGTGTAGGTAGACGTGCACGCGCATCGAGACTACGTAACCACGTTAGCGAAGAGAATCTGGCCGCAGGGTACTTTTTAAAAATTCGTGATTTTAAAATTCGCGTTGGCAAACAGCCCCCACTCGATTCGGAGAGCGGCCACCCCTAGACCACCTACACTCCTACTACCTCTGCCTAGCCCTCTCACTTGCTCTTGCGGCTAGCTGCGCCCCAATCTGCGCCCCCTCGTCACCGTTTCGTCTCTTTTAGCCTGCACTCACGCTCCCAACGGCGCCAATGGATGACAAAATATAAGCTCGAAGCCTGGATTCAATCAGAAATGGCGACGCCCCGCGCGCTACACATACGCGATGCCTCTTTTTTTTTCATTTTTTATTCTTCCTTGGTCTTTTTTTTTTTGCTTCCTTTGTCGGCTTCGGACGTTCCTGTCGGCTTTTCCGGGGTCGACGGCTCAATAAATAACCATAAGAACGCAGAGACTCACTTTGTAGGCGATATGAAGCGATCATACGTACGCCTTTTCGGCCGCGGTTCTGTTTTCTCTCTCCCTTTCTTTCTCTCGCTTTCTCTAACCCTCTCGTAGCTCTTCCCTTTTTCTCCCCACCCCCTCTCTCTCCCTCTCGTTCCTTTCTTCCCTTTTTTGTGGGATCCCCGGATAATTAAGCGATTGCTTTCCAATCCCGGGGCACCGATGCTCTTTGATGGAAAGGCTTTTAAGATCGTTTTTCGAAAGCGTGTCGAGAGGCTTTGGTAGGTTGAGTTTGGCTTGCGGCTGCCGGGATTAGGGATCGAAGGTGGCAACTGTTGATACGCCCGGCCGGAACGCTGAAATGTGGCGAACGTTATCCTCTCGCCGAAGCCTCCTGGTGTTGTATCCTGTGTTTTCTCCTGTTGCGTCCCGATCCCGATGCTTATTTTTAACATATCCGGCACTGTGCTTCCGGCATGATGCTCGTTTAAATATTTTACTGGCCTATTTTATCGACGCTACATTTGACACTATTTATAAAAAAGATATTCTATTCTGCGTTTCGATTCGACTGTATTTATTTATGTATTTAGGGGATGAATCGAATGTTCAGTATTGTTTATAGTTTTCATCAAATGAACGCCAATAAACCATGATTTTGATCAATCAACTTTCAAGGTTGATGTTTAAGAAATGAAATTTACAGGAGTGGTGGAAATTGGAGTAGGGGTTTCGCGTCTAATTTCGTTCGTTTCCTTAAAATCTACGCGACTATACTTATGCAGAAGAATTGCGATTAATCGTGAATCGAAATGTAAAGCTATTTCATTTTAATCATCATATTTTTATTCATCGAATTCTTTTCTAATGACATAGAAAGATTGTGTCAATGAAAATTGCGATATAAACTAGTACCTATAATTTGTAATTGAATTATTTCAAGATTGTATGATTGCTATGAATAACTGCGATCCGAACTGCAGGTTAAGGGATCTTTAGGATTTTAGAACTTTGTGATCTCTAGACTCAAAGGTCTTTGAGACGTGGCGATCAAAATTCCTGGGATTTAAAGTTTCAGAGGTGCATGATCTGGGACCTTCAGTATAGGATGTAGAATTTAAGATCTAAGATCTAATTTTTTATGTTTTCGGGGTATGTGATCTGTAGAATTTTGTATTTTTTAAATTTGGAATTTGTGACATTTGGTAATTGAAAGAGTATCTGAAATCTAATGTCTAGAGTCTGATATCTAGGTCTTTGAGATCTGAGGTTTTAGATCTGTGAGGTTTAAAGTCTATAAGATTTGAGTTTTCGAGATCTGAGTCTCTTAAGTTTCTGTGATGTAGGGTCTGAGACTCAGAAATTTAAAAGTCCCATGAACCATTCAATAGCCGTAATACATTCCACGAGTCCAGAATTGCAAATTCTAAGATCCTGTGCTACTTGAATACTACAAAGACTACCATATCATCTATATATAATACATTGTTGCAATGATCCAAGACGGGTACCATGACTTCTAACTTTCAAAGTTCAAGGATTTTTGATGCGAGCATAATCGAAAGCAGATCTTAGCATCTCTCATTTAGCCACTTTATTAACTTACAATTAGCTGCAGTAAAAAAACTGAAATCTGCCAAATAATCAGTTTCATCAATTTCCATTCAAAAGCAGATAAAGCACAATATCCGGTAAAATAGTCGGCACGATGGAACTCGCTTTCACAAAACGCGATAACTTGTTGGAAACTAGGTATCTGCGTGCTTTCCTGGAATTTCACGGGAACGGAATGTAATATCGATTAAAGACGAAGCAGTACTCACGGTAAGCGAGTGGAAGGGTAAACAGGACTCTATTGTAAGTACCAAGTGGCATTTTAACGTCGTTAAGCGGCGTTCTGAGGGCGCGAGAATTCCGCGGCGACCGCGCGCGAGATTAAAACTAGCTAACGAGAGCCGGCCCACGATGGTGATTGCAAATAATAAAATCTATTTTGCCGGTTTATTAAATCCGAGCGCGGAATAAAAATGTTGGCGGATTATTGAATTATTCCCGTGCCGCGAACGTAAAGCACAGCCCGGGCCACAATAGCGCGTCGCGCGAGCAGAAAGACTAACAATTTTTGCATCGACCAAGGCATCGCTTATGAGATTTCCGCCGCGGTATTACGACGAATGTTAATGAAATTGCTAGGCGCAAAAACGGCGAATCATATTGCGACGTTCCACGGCTTGCACCTTGTTACAATTGCACAGGAATTCTAGTTAAAAATTTAACAGAAACTAACGGAATTGAAAATAAACGGGTCTATGATGTGCATTAGTTTGATCAATTTTTGCAACTTTTTACAACAGTTATTTACTAGTTCTGGTTAATGGTGGTATATTTTTCGTTTGGCGATTTCTCTACGTGAATAGAGCTTTAAATTTATGTATGATATAATAGAATAGATTTATAAATGTTTTGTGAGATTTTTATATGTATAAGTGAAACGAAAAAATTATAAATTTCACGGTGGTTAATTTTTAATAATTTGTTTCGATAATGAGAAACGAATTTCGGTATTTTTATAATGTTTCTATTGATCCTAGCTTTACGAAGAAAAGATGGAAAACAATTTCACACATTTTTTGCTGATCGAATTTTCATTTAATGCAAATATGTAATTAACATATAAAATATATTTCGCTATCATATACATGCATACTGTAAAAATATTTGGTATCTGAAATACAAGACCTATGCCCTGAAGTGACAATATTCAGAATTCACATGAGAGCTCTACCTACTTTTATCCTCATGCTATAAACCTTGCAGTTGAATTCAAATCTAAGAATATCTTTAACATACATAAACTTACAGTGACGGAAAGATGGAAGTTTATAAAATAAGGAATACAAAGGCATCGTAATATTACAAAATGGATTTATATTGAACAGTGAATAAATATAATGTGTATACATCACAGAATAGATGTCAATTCACAGAATCAACATGTTAAAAATTGTTTACTACGAAAATTACCAAAATTCATAGTGTATGAATTTTGAATTTACTTTTATCCGCCATTGCATAAAAAGAAAGCTAGAAAGGCGGCGATTCTCCCCTACAGCATTCTCTTCAAACTTTATCTTTTTCGTCGCTTCCAAACGTTGCTTAGTAAAATAATTAGCGCATTTTATTCATCCGGGGGAACAAATTCAGTTTCACCATGGAAAAAGAAAACGCGTGCGGGAAAGAGGATGTCGAAAAAAAGAGCTAACAAGGATAAAGAATTAAAACGAAAACACGGAGCGGAACGCTCGTCGTCGATTCCATCTCCAAAGAACGAAAAACTATCTATATCCCCGGTATCATATCGATAACATTCGTTATTACTCTTTTTGACATTTCATTTCCATCGTAGCGGTGGGTTACTGGTGGCGGTGATGCACGTGCATGCGCGCGCTCGTACGTCCCGTCTCGTATCCGCGCGCTAAGCATATAACACTGTAGCACGAGCGTGCAAAGACAGCTCACGTGTTCCGCCGGTTTCGAAGCCGAAATCCGAATCAAAAATGCCCCCGCCGCGTACCAAGCGAACGCATGACGAAGGCAAAAGTCATTTCGACGCCGGTCCCCGTTTATTTATATTTCACAAATCGCTTTCAAAAAGAGCGCAATAGTTTGGGATTATCGGGAACGGCTC
>NT_176676.1:354369-361394 GCF_000188095.3 Bombus impatiens | reverse complement strand
CTCTCCGTTAGGAGACGAGAAAAAAATGTCACACAGAGAATCGCCTATGAGTCGTGCGCGCGGACCGAGCGAAAAAATTCGGAAATATTATTAAAAGCCGCTGGACCCACCTCCAACGCTCTTCCATACTACAACCATGCGCGCATATTTGGAACCTCTCGGTTTTTAGACACTCGCTCTAGCGACATATAGACGCGTCTCTTTGCCGGTTATCTTGATCCAACAGCCTGTATACAAACATGTATTTCGATGTTCAACGTGCGATAGTGCGAATATTTTTCCTCTACCTTTCACTTTGTAGCGCAAAGTAGTATCGTATTAGCCGATAGAGAAGAGACGAGATAAAGCAGGATGGCCCGCTGAAACTGGGTCTTTCGTTTCTATCGGGCATCGCGAATTTTTTTTTTTTTCGATCACGTTCGCCTGATTGCAATCGGCCAAGCTCGTCGATATCGCGAGGAGAAGTTATGTCGCTGACCGTGTTGAATTAACGACGCTTTGGCTTGGGGGATTGTTACCACCGGCGGAGCTGAAGGATTTAATGTGACATATCCAGGGGGGCGGATTCTTGACACCGATGGGGATTTTCGAAATTGTTTGACGAACGAATCCAACGAATTGGACGGAAATGTATAAAATATGTTTGAGTCGCCGATTTACAAGAAGTATTACAAAGTTTGAAAGAAATATTAGAATGAGGAAGAAAATGTTCAGATTCACAGTAGATAATAATTGGTAGCGTTATATGTATAGAAATTGTTTATAGAGTGTTAAGAGCAATCTACCTAAATTTTATGATTTTCTAAGACTCGAAATTACAATCTCACTGCTGTCTACAATTTCAAATAACAATTTGACAACTTTCGCAGATCTATTTTATAAAAATGACAAAGATGGGTGCAAGTGCAAAAACGTATAAACGATGAGAAGTAAAATACGCGTTATATTTAACAAATAAGACATTCTTTTATTCAAGTTCCATGTTCTTGTTAATCTTTTGAAAGATATAGATCCGTAAAGAACAGAACTATGGATCACACATTTTCTGCTGCGATTCTAAAACTAAAAGCTAATAATTCAGATAACTATAGATAGACAACACGCTATCTGAGTATAACTATACCGTAATAAAATACAGTACATAGTAATAAAGTTCCAAAAATATGAATAGGAAGGAGATGACAGAAGAGGATAAACTATAAACGTAACCGCGAATGTACAGTAGGACCTTGACGAACTTTATTATTAATTAAGAAATTAGTTAAAAGAGGTATATGGTTGGTTATGATTATATTGTAAAAGTAAATAGATCTCCTAAGAATGAAGAGCATTTTTTGGTATAGAAAGTATGTTTTTACTTATTTCGCCTCAGATTTTGATTATGCATTGGGCCTCGATTTATCCAGAGTCCTCGATTATGGCGGTTAATCAAGGTCCTACTGTATCTCATTTAACACAACTCCAGACAAAACACCACATTTAGTTACATAAATCTCATATTTATAAAGAATGTATCGATGCTTATAAAAAGCTCTACAATTGTAGATAAAACATTTGGACTTAGTTAAATAAATCTCACATTTAAAGAACGGATCGATGACTATAAGAAGATTCGAATGAAAAGCGATAAAGAAAAGGGAAATGAGCAATGTTATACCATGGGAAAGTTTCGACGTATAAACGTCATAAAAGATTGTTAATCGAAAGTAGATGCATTTAAAAGCACCAAAGAGAGAAAGATCTGTGTAAAACTAATTTTTTGTCTCATCCCTGGAGTAGTTCATGGGGCAATCTGCATTCATGGAAAGTAGTCACCAGCAAAAGAAACGGACGATAATAGTATTCATTATGAGCCTAAACTGCGGGTAAACGATCACGTCAGTATCGTAACTGGCCACATCGTTACGTACAAAAGTGTTGCAAACCGAAAGTAGAGATACAGAACTGGTTCTGACATCTTCGACGGTACATTACAGACCGCGCCACGAACAAAAAACGATGCACAACCGCGTGCACCACGGCCAAGCCTCATTATTATCATTAATTATATGCGCATTATGGACACGACTGTTCGTAACAGTCTTGCTATTAGTTCGTCGTGTAAATTCTTATCGACGACCATCAGCCCCCATAAGTACACGCTTTCAATAGCTTTTTAATCAGATCAGCCATAACAATAGTGTACACATAATGTATGTACATATATATACCTGATGATATCTAGTAAAAACCGAACGTACTTTACTGCTTTCATTTTCCAATTATTTTGTTGTAAAGCTTTTGCATCATTCGCATCGTATTTTTCTTATGGTGTAAAATACTTTTTATAGTAAAATTTATTGGATTTTCTCAATAAGTGTAACAAATAGCAGCCCTAATATCCATAGTCTACAGTGTACTTAGAGAATTGATCACGCATCTAACGAAAATAGTGGAACCGCAGCTAAGGACAAATTACGAGTCGTAGAGGAATAAAATATGAATGGTGCATTCATAATCAAAATATTTAGATAATTGATCGATTGATCATAATAAATCTTGGACAGGAAAGATGGAATAAGAGTTCAATAGTAACATGTGGATTGTGGACGTCGAAAAGTGTATGGTCGTGCACTTATGGTTAAGATATTCAGAAAATTGAATTGACTTAGACTTAGATGGATCACAGGATGGAAAATATGGATCTTACATTACATACGTAGTCAAAGTATCAAATGATTGATCATGGACTTATTGTGAAATAGACGTCAGTAGAAAATATGGATTGTAGTAATCCATGCATTGATAGCCGTCATATTCGAGTAGCCCTGTTTATCAGCTTGCTTATTAACAATAAAACTTATTATAAAATAGAGAGCTAATAAAATATAGACTTATAAAATATTCAAATGGAAGAAATTGAAAAAATCCTATATTCGTAGAATTGAAACATTCAAAGTATCGGATACCTTAGATCTTTGATGAAAAAGGTATGGAACAAAGATAGAGTGAAAAATATTGCATCCATAGTCGAAATATTGAGAGCGTAACTGGAGGCTTGGACGGAAGAGGTAGAACAAAGGACAAATGGAAAAATGTGAATAGTGGAGACGGAACGGAGTAGAAACATCATCCCTTCCAACGTGACTTTTTTCGAAGGTCGGTCGAACCGGGGAGCCGTAGTCGAGGCCGGGTTTAATGTAATGCTATAAAACCGGCATAATTTAGTAATGAACGGCCACTTTGCACAAATGGCTTCGTGCATCACGGGCAAACCAAAGAAGTCCCTTTGGCCGAGCGAGCGCGTGATAGGATAATAGTAATGTGCTTAATGGTAAATGGAGGCATTCAAGAGGCCGAGATTCAGATGGCACTCATAATGGCCGCCTGAACCGGCATATCACCCCTAATAAGTACAAGTGGCACAAAATAGCTGTAATCACTTGACATCGTGGATCGTAAGATTATCCTTCTCCCCGCCCTCCTAAGACGTCGTTCTGTTTGCTCGATGATGCGTTTGTCACATAAGCTCTCTCATTCTCTTTCTGCCTATTCGGGCTCCAGTATGGAACTTACTAGTATTTCATTCGAGTCAAGATAAGAATGCGACCGCTCGATCATAGTCAAGGTTGAAATTCTTTTGTTGCATGTGTGACGTTATACTTCTAATTTAGGATCCTGAAATATTTACGTCATTCGATTCTGGAACAATTTAATTCGATAGTACTACAAAGTAGATTTTTATCGTTAATGAGGTATTAGAGCTTCGATAACGATGTTTTTTAAGATAGTTGTCATTATTTTTACTCATCAAAGTTTTATCCTTCGAAAAGGGAGAATAATTTTTGTTCCCTATATCTTCAAGTTAAAAAATGTTGTCATTATAATGATTTATCTTTTCTGTGAAAAGTATTTCAAACAGTAACACATAATTCTTCGATCGTTGGACTCTCCAAAATAGTTGTTACACGTATTGATTTATTCTAAAATAAATTTAATTTTCTACATCCTCAACTTAAAACGCTATTCTTATAAATATCCATTTCTGTTATATATGAAAATACACCAAAGAGTAACCCATATTAATTCAAGCATGGTTTCACCTAACTAATTGTGCCGAAATTAAGTGTCCAGGTCATGGTAAAAAGTCCTTGACACGAAAAATCGAAGTTCCCCTTGGATCTGCTGAAAATTCCAGAGGATGAAAAGGAGGAAAAGGTAGAGGAGAGAGAAAGGTAGGCAGTTGGGTATTTTCCTTTGGTTTCGCAGCGGGTTATCGTGGAAAGGATCGAAACAAGGGGAGGGTGCAAGGTCACGGTAATGGACCGTACGGGAATCACGGACTAATAATAATCCAGGTCGCGTCGCACTATCGGCGGTAATTCAAAGCAAATTTAACGCGCAGCGTATCGCAATTGCGGACAAACCGTATATAGAGCGGGAAACATAACTCACCGTGGGTTTGTTTGCATTATCTGCCGCGCTCAAATACCCATATTTATCTCATCTCTCGTGACACCTCGATGGGAGATCGTTATTTTATTGACACCTCGCGTTACGCGAATATTAAATAACCAACGATAACGTCGATGAATAACACGATGCCATTCGCGCACGAGCAAACTTTCATTCTCCTTACCGCACTTGTGATAAAAGTCGAATGGAAAATTAATCATCTATCATAGTTTCTCGACGACATGAATTTTATCGAGATGGACAAAATTTCCTAGGTCGATCGGTCTTCCGATTTTTCTCGATCGAGGTGTATCAACGTGGCCGATGAGTTATCGGTAAAACAGCCGGCATAATATCGGCGGCATTAATCCCAGTAATGGCGACGTGGGGTAATTATTAATTTATACGACGCCTAGGAAAACGATTCGTGACGCCGGAGCATTTGTCACGAGCTTAAACTTCTCTCTCTCTTTCTCTCTTTTCCTCTCAACCCCTGGCCACCCTCATCCCTCACGAACTTTGATCCTTCTCTTCCAGTTGCCCATCCAACTCACCCAGATACAAAAGCGAACACCCCCTTCTCGTGGAGCTCATCCTGCCGTTTAAGGGACTGTCCGTTGTTCGTGATCGATGAAACGATTTCAATTAACAAAATGCGCCGCATCGATGCCCGCCGTGTGTGATGTCTCTCATTTCGAGCCGCGTTTTCCGAATTCGTCGAAAAATATGCTCGCACTCAAGGTTAATGGGCCGGTCGAACGAGGCTGTTTCGACCAACCGGAAATCGCAGATATATTGCACTGACACGATTTCGCATTATTTTGTAAACCTTCGATGGAAGATTTAGTTTATTTTGGTGTAGAGGATGGATTCCTGGGGTTATTCTCATTTTGAATGGTGTTTCCGAGAATATAAATGCTTTCGTCGATTGGGAGACTATATTCGGATTATTTATTGAATCTTTGATGGGACATTTAGTATATTTTGATGCGAAAGGTGAATTTACCGGGCTGTTTCAATTTTGGAATATTAAAAGGTTAACTAGAAGCTTACGTTTTATATACGATACAATTAAATTATTTTATACCAGAATGTCGTACTATTTTAGAAATTTTTAATGAGGAATCTAGTTTACTTTGATGTAAAGGGAGATCCATCGATGCAAGATTTAGCTTATTTCGAGATAAAGAAATGAATTCTTGGATTAGTTTTGATTTTGTCATCGTGAGCATATGCGAAGTAGATGGTTTTGTTGCTTAAACGATTATATGCAGAATGAAAAATGCAATCACGGTTTGATTTGCTCATGCATTGATTAAATCTAGAGATGGACACACCGTAAATAATATAGTTTCGCGTTCATAATTTGTTTCAATTAATGTCTCTATATTTGCTTAATTATCAGCAAGTATCATATATGCCAGTATGTTTTTCCAACAATTTATATAATTTTTAACTGTGTTTGACAAAAAGATATTTAATACATATAATACAAGTTTTGTAATTTCTTTCGCACGAGGCTCTCATCTTTTTAAAAATTTCTTGTCTACTGATTTTTTAATCAACAAGTTAAATCTTTCCCAAATATGACAAAATATATTGTTATTTAATGAACAATACTTAACATTTCTCTATTATATATTCAAGAAACAATTCGTAACATTAATTTGTATGGACGAAATCATCGTTACAAGGATATGATAACGGCAACACAAGGTTGCAGAAAAGTTCGTTACTTATCGTAACGTGAAAACTGGCAGAACGCCGGGTGCGGCATTCAAGCAACGGAATTAACCGTGAAAATTAATTAACACACTCGACGGGGAATGTGATATCGATACTCGAACGGCAAGGAAACAATCGGGCAGAAATCAGATTCGCCTAGAACGCACGTAGTATCGTGCGTTTCTCACTTGAGCGTCGTCTGTAACGTTGGTAGCTGCGATAATTAAGCGACTGCTCTAATGAATCCCTATTCGCATGACTAATTTGCGCGATAAACTGACTAAATAATAATCCGCGATATTTCTCCCCTGGGAAAAGCGCGGTCGATCGGATGCAGCGTGCCTCCATACGAATATATACATATATGATTGTGTGTGTATATATATGTCGGAGATAAGAAGACACCGGTGCCTTCCCTCTGAAACCTCGGGAAAATCCATAAAAACATTGTAATTAAAATCTACAGTTGTAATTAAACTATTTGCCGTCATTCTAACCAATTGTATTTGTTCGAGACTTGTGACAGTGAGCTTGGGCTCAAGGCGACGATTAGTCGCCGAACGTGGCCGCGGCCAACGGGACGAACTCTCCATCTAACAAAGACATTGAGTAATCCTATAGCCCTCCTTAAAAGAAAGATTTGTAGCGGCACGTGGAAGTAAACATTCCAACGGTTTCTGTCCCGTAGCTTGCCACACGCAGATCCTATTCTCCGGGCAGGATGTTTTCCAGATGTCGACGCGTCTCCACAGTACGTGATCGGCTAGCCCGAGGACCGTCATAAACACTAATATCTAGTTACCTAAAATCCTTCAACAGATACACAGTCTTTGTCCCAGTTACGGGAAGACAGGAGAGACCTATTT
>NT_176676.1:350481-353627 GCF_000188095.3 Bombus impatiens | reverse complement strand
ATATATATATATATATATATATATATCACGTGTGTGTACGTATATATATACGACAAAACATATTGTTGAAGGACTTCTACACAGGACGAATGTAATTTGACAGGTCAACGTAGTCGATAATGCGTTCTGAATTAATTCCTTTTTAATCCTGTACGCCCGCAACGAGCTACGACTAGCATCCCCTATGTACACGTGTCGGAAAAATTACGTTCGTTTATACACAATATGCAACGGATGATCAAATTATTACGATGAGATGTATAAGTTGCCAACTTTCTATTTAGAAAATGTTTATTAATTTATAAAAGTTTTAAAATGTTCGTTGTTACATGTAATTAAGAATATAATAATTTCTTTTAACGAAAAAGGTTTCATTTTACGTAAGTGATAATTTCGAATAGTAATTTGATTATCGATCGTACATTATTACTGACTAGTATAGAAATAGTTACGTTCTTTAGTTGATCTTCCATGACATATCTGCGCGTCTATATTTTCTAAAAAATTTTTTATTTTGTCGAATCTTGCTTATATGTATGTTCCGTTATTTGTTCTCTTTCGTTAGATAAAAAAATTTCTGGTGAATAGAATCCTACAGGACCATTGTATTGTTTTGCCTTTTATATTCAAATATTTTTATTTTTTGCTTAGAATTTATTTTTAGTTAGGAAATAGATATGAAGTATTTTTTCGTTAGGATTTTACTTTGTGGATTCGAGGAAAGCCGCTTCCATTCGTCTTTCTAACAACGTTTAATTAATCTATCCATTCATTTGTTATAATATTCTTATTTTATTCATATTCTTATGTTTCTTTATGTATAAATTGATTTTAAAAAATTTAACTTAAAAATTTCCATATTCTTACTGATATTTTTGAAACATGTGAGTTATTTAGTGAATGATCAAAGGATTCACAAAGAGAACGTTAATTGCCAATACTGTTTCACGTTTGTGTGGTGATACAAAATGTTTACCGTTTCCGTATTATACCACGGAATACAAATATCCAACTACAATTATTGGCGGTGTACCCGCGGGTGCGTTGAATTTCACGTGTTCAGTCACCCGTTGTTGTTGATTGAAATTGGAGGCGCCACAAAAAGGAGGGAAAATCCTGCGAAATAGACGATTGAATCTTATCGATTCGAAGATTCTTCCACAGTTTATTTCTTACAAAAGGACAAAGATATTAACAGTCATCTCTTATTCATGAAAATGTCTCTTGTAACAACCATTATTTTCATGAAGAAATATAACGACGAAGTGTGTAATGATTGGAGAATGTGGAATTTCTCAGCCGAGGTCATATGACATGTTTCAATATTTCTTATAACGAACTAATACTATTATGTTTGATGAGTTCCTTCTTTTCGATTCGAAGATTCGTCCATTTCTGTGTTGTAACATTTTGTTAGTATAATTCCATTTTATTATAGATATAAAGGTTATTACTTTCTCTGCAACAGTATCTGCATACTGTTTCATGTATGAAGCAAATTTAATAAAATACTACTGCGCTAAATAGAAATTCCACCAAACTTTATAATATTAGACAATTCTATTTTACTACAGAAAACTTCTACTTTGAAGAACAATACATATTCAATCAAAGGATTTGCTTAATCAGATAAACATATGACAAACACACTACACCAAGGACAGAAAAATTCTTTTTGACCCTTTTAGCATTAAAGATTACTATCACGAAAAAAAGAGCTTGAAACTCATCGATTCTCGCGAACATCTTAAACCGTGAATATTGCAAGATCTGAACGACGTCGACGAAGGCCGACCTAATTAATTTCCACGGTTAATCCCCGAAAATTAGACGGATCCTCAGCGGCGCTGATTCGCTAATGATTCAAGGCGGCTCCGTCGAGATCCTAAGGAAAAAGTTTCCTTCCTTTTCTTTTTTTAATTTTATCTTGACGGTCTCCACGACCGGATCTCCGCGGGTTCCGCATTAGCCCGGGATCGAGATAGTTTCGTGGCGCGAGATGGCGCGATCTCATTTGCATGAAAAAGGCGAATGGAAACTTTTTTCCCGCGGACTTCAACTTTAATTCTTAATGAAAATGAGACCCTCGTGAAGTCACTAGGCTGGCAGAAGATGAGATGGGAGCGAGAAGCACGGCTGGTTGGCGAGAGGAATCCGCCGCTCTGGGGTGGTCGACAACCGTGAGCCAAAGGGTAGGAGGACGCTGACTATGAACAATGAACACGAGAGGGCCGTTCCAGCGCCTTTGGCCACGCGGCCCACGGCCATGCACTTAACGTCGTAGCTCTGAAATTGTCGCTGTCTCCATGACGTGTCTTATACCATCCACCTTACTATCCCTTCTCGACGAAAAACGATACGCGCTACCCTATCGCGAAGGTTTACATGGACTGCTGGATCATGGACAGTTTAAAGAAGTGAGAAAATATTCGTCAATGGACCGTTGCCGCATTTGTGATTGTAAGTGATCTTTCTTATATTTATAACTTCATCAAGTTTTCCGTTTTTTCTTTCATTTTTCTAACTCCAGGTTTCGGATGCATCATTTGCATTATTTATTATTTTGGAGACCTTTTTATATGGAAAGCTTAGTCTTACTTGTGGAATATTAGTCATTGGTTGTTGGTTCCTTTTGTTCAGCCTGATAAAAATATTTTAGTAACATCGAATTGATAGGAAAGTATCATTTTTTGTTAAATTATCCTAGCGCCGCACAAATAAAATAGATAGTATAAAAAGAAATAGGTTTAGAAATGAAGTAGATAAATTGAACGTAAGGATTTTTATAAGACTTTTTAACATTATAAGTTATATTTTTCACTTGAAAATATAGAAATTGCTATAACATCATATGTAATATCAGCAATCTTGGATTAAAGACTCCTAGATCTAAGACTAAGGAACTAACGAATATGAATTTGTCAGATAGATGACTGCGCTGAATTGCAGGCAATTTTATTAGTCGACGGACAAAATTTCACCGGCTGGATGTAGAAGAATCTGAAAGTAGAGTATATGTACTGAGTAAGTATATGCAAGCCTTTATCTTGCGAAAGAGCCCTCAAAACGTTACCGCAGGCGTCACACTTGGCGAGTGTACGGTCTCTTTCGAATGCAATATTGCTTTACCCGGTAGGCAGTCGAGA
>NT_176676.1:331671-350212 GCF_000188095.3 Bombus impatiens | reverse complement strand
GAGACGCTCGACTGCCAAGCCCGAAACAATAGTAATCGCACTTGACTTCATACTTAACTGTACCCGGTTGTGGCACTGCCAGAAGGTACGTCTCAAAATCAGGAATATAATCGTTATCCCTGCTACACGTACGATTAGACAAGCTCACGATTTTCGATATTACGGACGTATATAAACCCGTTTCATTCAAATTACAATTTCAGATGTAGATATAATTCCAGAATTTTCTTCCAATAAGTGAAGTTCAGGTAAATGGAGTTACATTGTGATTATTTAAAGTTACTATAAAAAAGTTAGATAACTCACGAAACGACTTATTATTAGTTGGACATAATTCCAAACTGCTTCTCAGTAATTATTATTGAATAATCTTTGTAACTTCACAATGAAAATTTGAACTGTTAAGTAACTAAAATCTCTCGACTGCATAGCAGAGCATGCATCAAACCAGACTTGGGGAACCGATCAATCGATAACTCTAAAAAAATCGAACGAAACGTTTCATGGCCGAGGTAAGCACTGTTAAAATTCTTGGCCGAGAAAAATCCCTTCTGTTACCCTCTCTCCATCGGTTCGCTTTCTCTCCCCCTGCGTCCGGCTCCTTTTCCACCACACCCGCCCCCGCCTCCTCCAGCAGGCCTGCTTCTCCTGAGTTAACAATGGGGCGAGGCTCACGTGCGCGAGGAATCAAGTGTTCTCACACACTGGCGCAGTCCACTAGACCGAGGGCGCATGCATAATACAATGACCCTGCTAAGTACTATTTTAAAACAATGCTGAAATTGCTTTAGGGGATAAAAATGAACGAGGTAGCTAGGTGTATTTTTCTCTCCCACTTCTTTGACGAGGGTTGCACGTACACGCCGGCCCATACACGGGGTAGTTACCGTCGCCCCTTTTGCGCCCCCTTCTTCCTGCTGTGCCTGCACATAGGCATTGCTACGTACAAAGCTCTAAGCCTTTGAGTCGCAGTCTCACCGGCGCACAATAAGGCGTTCCACTTTTTTGTTTTTACATTCACTTGGAGGGAAACGCGACGGGACAAAGACAGAAGAAAAACGGGCCGGGATATCGGAGGAACGATGGAGGAAGAGGACGAGATATCGCTGGCTAACCAGAAGGGGTAAGACTGACTACAAGGCAGGGAAAGAGAGAGCCGGAGATGTAAAGTATGTATGTCTACCGGACTGAGGAAACTACGTTTTTTTCCTTTACCTCGTCTTTTTTTCTCCCTTAGTCCTTTCCTTTTTCTTCCGTTCTTTATGAGCGCCCAGTCATAGGGTGAGGTAGGTATTCGACTTCGCGTGCAAGGTATACTTGTAACGCGGAACTTCGTACGGATTTTCTAACGCTTGGAAGATCTTTTTAGGAGCTCACGCAGTCATTATTGGTTTGTGAAATTTTGTGATTCCTATTTGGGCAAATTTTAGAATTTTTCTTAAGTGTAAGAAAGTAATGGAGAACTACCGATGGATAAAAATTTATATCAAAAAAACCAAAATGAAAACTATATAAAGAAATAATGCAAGAGGGAAATCAAGCTTCTGTTTGTATGAACAAACTCATTCAAATTTACAAGAATCTACTGTTGTGAATTTATAAAATTCCTACGAACAATTACCAATTGATCATTTTGACCATTCTGATAATTCTACTTAATTTTGTTCAAAAATTATATCGAATTGTTGCTCTGTAATAATAGAACTTCTGAATACCAGCGCGCCTTCGCCACAATTAAAGGTATATCCCAAAAATTATACGTTGAAATTCCCTGAAATGCCACCGTGCCAGACAATCGTCTTGAAAACTTGCACAAGACTACAAAAAGAAAGAAAATGGGGGAAAAAGTTATAATCGATCATTTGCACTCGCGAGCCAGCCGCGTTTTTCTTCCAGTCACTTATCCAAGCATAATTAGTGGGATGAAAAGTTAGTCTCGTCCGTGAGAAGTTTATGATTGTCGCATCGTGGGAACTTGACCGTCGTGTAGCCGTGTTATCGATCTTCGAAATCATGCTGTTTCGTCTCGTGGAGTTGTTTATAGGCGAATCGCGAGGAGGGTCGCCGAATAGCCACTCGAGGCCACGTCGACACTGGGGTTCTTAGACCCGCCGTTACTTTGACATTTTTAATTACTGGCTCTTATTTCCGACAAGCTCACTTGTCTGTGCTTCGTCGTCGACTCCTGCCGGCTTGACCACATTAAAAAGCGACCTCACACTGGTACAAGTCGAGTACCAACGGGTTAAGCTTAAATTAGCGATCATCTAAGACCGTACCTGAGCGTACCGACCGCACTTCATAGGATTCCTTATATTTCTTGTATTGTATTGAATTAAAGACGTGGAATCTTGTCGTTGATACGTTTAAACAGGCGTTTCGTCGGGTATTTAATCTCGGGAATTTTAATACGTTAATAATAATGGATATAATATTATTTCATGAGTTGTTTTGCGCAATTGAATTATTATTATTGTTAGAATACAGATTTCTTTTATTTCAATTAACGATAATAAGTGGTACAAAGTGTGTGTTATGTGTGTGAATTACATTCGAGCTCAAACTTCTGCAAACATATTTTTGAAATATTATACTTTTGATCCATGTAATAAAAATGATATTTTATATGAAATTTAATATTTTATATGAAAATCGTCGTAATACTGTAAATCTTGCAATTTTAGAATCTCTGTGAAAGAAGAAATATTCGTAATCTCTTTGCCGACCAGAATGTTAAAAGACAGAAGTGAATAATATAAATTAGTACCGGTAAAAAATTGCATTAATGCAATGTTGGTCCTTAATGCGTTAAACGAGTGATATTGCTTAATTAAATACGAAGTTACGTGTTCTTGGTATCCATCTGCAGTTCAGGTTTCCTTATTACAACTTAGGTATATACTTTCCATGTATGCTTCCTTGTATTCATCTTCGGTTAATTTCAATTTTAATCAACAGATATGGTTAGTTTTATTGCTTGCAGGAAGCCAACTTATTTAGTAAGTATTATGTTACTTGTATCCTATTACAGTTACGTACTCTTCTTTCCAAGATTTCCAAGAACCTATGTACCTTATCAAGTTAATTGTATTATATTGAGTCAATAACTTTTTTAATACGTACAATAAGCAAATTATGAATTCGTTTGTCTGTACCTTGCTTTTTTGTTAATACGATTTATCATCGTGCAATTTGATTAGGTAGCAAATTTCAGATTCGTTTATGACCGCCACATCGATAATGATGTTATTTTTATTGTAAACGAAACGAAAAGCAGGGTGCAGGAGCGGTGAACGACCGATGTCCTGCGCTCCCTTTCATCGTCTCTAACGCAATTTTTCAATGTCGTTACCGGCTACGTTTGAGGGAAAGTGGAGGCTTTTAAGGAAACTAATGTTTCGATGTTTTTTACGCATGACAGTCGATGGGATCATAATTATCGATATTAAAATAAGTTATTTTGTTATTTCACATTGTCTCACGTTGCCTAAATCTTAATCATTCGAATATAATACTCCGGGATTAAAAATTTAATGCCGACAGGGCTAATGAATTACTTCTATCCTAATTGTGTCCTATTATCGTTAAAAAAAATTTTGAAAAAATATGAAAAAATTAATATATTTAACATAAGCATATGTTACTTATAATTAGTATTATGTACTAAACGCAATTATCACATAATATTCTTTGTTTAGTAGAAAATCTAAAAAATCATGAATTTTAAAATCAAAATTTTAAAAATTCAATCCCAGAAAGGAACTACTCTTTTTCTCTAAAATAAAGAGTATATATAAATAATTTTTTATCACAGACCATTAAAATTCAAGGATAAACAATTTTTTCATTGCTAAATAGTTGAGTAACTGATA
Organism: Bombus impatiens; assembly: GCF_000188095.3. Classification (NCBI taxonomy): domain Eukaryota; kingdom Metazoa; phylum Arthropoda; class Insecta; order Hymenoptera; family Apidae; genus Bombus; species Bombus impatiens. The sequence continues at coordinate 346,340 of NT_176676.1, read as the reverse complement.
ATCTTCGAGTACGATTTAATTTCTACTTAAAATAAATTTGTTGAAAAATTTACTTTTCTTATCCTTCTGTCAAGTCGACGATGAAATATACGCAACATACACTTAAATTACACACAATATACAATTTATCTCTTTTCTCTTCTCGTTTCAATTGTATTCTCCAACGCTTTAAAAAATTAGGAGTTTAAGAGATCGAAAATTCACAAAATTTTAATAAACCTACACCATTATCACATCTGTCTAATCTATCAAAACATATTTAACCATATCAGAAGCTTTAACCCCGTTAACGATGAATAATGGGAACAACAAAATACACAGTGCCTATCGAATATATCAAGGGGTGGTTTTGATATACATGTAGTATCATAAATAATCGATCGAGAGGATCGATCGTTTGCTGGTTCGCTTATCACGTTGAACAGCGAATTGGAGGCTATTTATAAACTGTGTCTCGAATCCACCGATTAGAAACATACGCATTTGGAAAATTAGCGTCACCCTGTAGGCATAATGTAGATAGTCGTCCTCGCGTGAAACCAATAATCGCGTGGCACGGTGTTGGATATAGATTAGAAGGGTGAGTCGGCATAGCTAATACACGCGTTAATAAGAGCCCGTGTTCCACGCTCGGAGCTCTGTACATAAGCGCCAGGCATGTAATTTCTAACCACATTTCCCTGTATTCGCTTCAAACGTACGTACACGTACGAACGAAGGTGGCTGGAAGTTACGAGCGAGTATACCGTGTGTCTCGATGCAGAAAAGGGCTAAGCTGATTCACATTGCAATTAACTTTCTCCCCTTGTATCGTGTCAGGATTTTTTCATGCAATACAATTGTCTTTTTTTGCGTCATTAAAATTTATGTGTTTGAGGTATGACGTACAGGAAACAGAGAAAGGGGGAAAAATACAGAATGTTTCATTGTTGCTTCGTTTATCGCACTTCAATTACTCCAATTTTTAAGTAGTAGCAATTTATTCTGAGAGATAATTGGAGATACGATATACAGCCCAATTTCGAATAAAAGTAACTGAATTCTGAGAAACACGTGGAGAAACGATAATTTGTATTTAATTACTAAACACTAAAATTGCTGCATGAGTCACGTTAACCCTCATTTTCATATCGTTCTTTATGCATGAATCTGCTATAAAGGTAGATCTTACCTTTTCTTACTGCTTAGAATGTTTTAAATTCGTATCATAATCAATATTCGGGTTCCAATGATACTAATGAACTTTAGAAAAATTTTAATTGATTCAAAATATTCAAATGAATAGAACCTACGTTACCAATAATTGGTCATCTTTTACGTTTGATTAGAGCAATCTATCAAAATTTCTCCACGACAATTCCATCTTGAAATAACGTGCTCTTAATCATTTCTCTAAATCAAACCACTCAGAATTCCTATTTTTCGCCTAGCGTAAACTACCGAAAATCAAAGATAAAGTGACCATGGCTGTCGCGCGCGGATCCCGTCGATCCATGGAATACTTTATGAGACGAGAGTTTCCGGCCGCGTTCCGCGAAACGTTCCGGTGTTTAAGCAACGCCGCCGGGGCAGCGTATCACCCGTTACAATTCGACTAGACGAGTACTTATACGCCCACAGAGCAGACAGAACACCGGTAGCGGTAGCCATGCACACTCGCAGGAGGCGAGAGAGAGAAGGGTGGTGGCTGTCCGTAGCCCGCAGCCTGTAGTCACGTAATTAGGTGATTAAAATTAGATCTCGCATCAGCCAGAAACTCAATTAGCAATTAAACGTGGCATTTTCTCTAATTACGATACGTTCTCACTAATTACAGCAGCTAACCTTCCTCCCTTTCGCCTCTCGTCTCCCCGCGAGCGGGATTCTCTCTTTCTGCCCTCCCCCTAATTCTCTCTCCCCCCGATAGCACACCCTTCTCTTCGTTTCTCTCGTATGAAGCGACTCTCTCCTGCACGCAATTCGCATGATCCCTTTTCGTCGACACTCTCTCTCGCTTCGCTTTTTCCCCCTTTCGCTCTTACGATGTCCTCCGTCGAAGCATGTACCATCGTAGAGCACTCTCGCTGAAACGAACCAGATCTGACTCGATGCACACGTCGACCTATCGAAAGTATCGATGCCAATTGCCTGCCGCTCAGGTTTGAACGCTCCTCTGTGCCTCAGGCATTCATCGGTCGACCCCTTCGTCGTCGTCGTCGTTGTTGTCGACGACGTATGTACGTAGGATGATCGAGCACGACGACGACCATTGACGCACTCATTTATCGAATTACCGACTACAGGAGAAACGCGTTTCCTCTAACTCTGTGGGAGAGACTGACGAGAGATACAGCCCTCGATACTGTTACTTTCCACTTGCTCTCTGACAAGGGCTGATCATGCTCGATCGACGAGGTCGCGAACGAAAAGTCTTGAAGGGTTGAAACATTCGATCAAGGGTGGAGGAACGTTGTTGTCTACTTCGTACGTGTTGCCTTTTATTTTCTCGTCGCTTTTATTATAGTTCGACGATTTTTCCAAGGATCCTGTGGAGTAACTTGCGGAAGGAAGAAAATTTGGGTAACTGGTTAGAATTGTTGATTAACTATTCTGTTGTCATTTTCCTATTTTGAAGGGGGAGGGGGCAAAAGAAGGACTGCGTTTTTGATGAGTCGATTTGATAGTGAACAAATGTTTAACGTGTAATAGTGGAAGCGTCGAGTCGTTGATTTCTGAGATCACTTCCCAGGCAACCGTCCGTGGAGTCATAAAGTTTTGCCTCGAAAATTGCCGAGATCGTTCCGATCCGGCGATAAACTTGGCCGGATGGATTCCGTCATTAACATAATGCAGCGAATGTCTGTATTACAGTTTTCGGTCCGGCTAACCGTTGCCTCGCGATTAAACCGGCCAACAGTCGTTACTTTTGGATACGCCATTAGGAAATGCTCTTTCGCCATCGTAGAAAATTGCTTCGGTATATTCTACCATTTATCTCATTACTCATTCGATCTTAAAAAAGTATTTTAACTCATCTATTACCTTTCTTTCAATATCGTTTTATAGATTTGAATAAAATTACAAAATTGCTCAAATAAGAGTGTAAAGAATCGAAGTTTTCTCTTTTTCGGTATTCTACTCACTTTCATTTCAACGCGTCGCTAATTAAATGCATCACGTTCAATACACGCGAACATACAAATAAGTTCAATACAAATGTATCACCTACTTTTCTATAAAATTGACAAATCCATTAAAAAGATCAGTAGGTTTTACTTATTTAATTTAATCGTTCAATACGTTCGTAATGCCACATTCGTCGTTTTAACTTATATAGTTGAGTACAAACAATAATTTAATTTACTTCCCTATTGCAGAAATGAAGATTTTCTGATTTATAGTTCCAAGGATTATGAATCGAAGAAAAGGAAATGTTCGGATAACTTTAACGATAAGTATATATTAAAATTCATTAATTAATTAATATTAAAATGAGACGCAACAAATAATTTAGATCACTTCTTATTTAAAAAAAAAAAAATGAAATTTCTCTGACTCATAAATTCCACAGATTATAAAAGAAAATCTAAACCTATCTATCATTATACTTCTAACTGTATATTAAAATTTTAGTAAGTGAAAATTGATGAAATCGGATTCTAAATTCAAAGATTCGATCAAAGGCCCATCGCGTCGATAGTCACTTATCGAAAAGCATTCGCGGCAAGGGATAGAGGTGTTGCTGGAAAATCGTGTTGGTCCGCGTCGACGGATGAAAGCGTTTATTATCAGGCGGCTAACAGAAATGCGATGCTGCTGCACGGTCACGGGTGCCGATTATTTTAATCACCGCGGAATTACCGTCGCATTCACCTGTCCCAATGAATAATCATATCGAATTACACACGAACGGCTCTCAATCGTAGATACGATTATACAGCGTAGGTACGTTACGTAACACCAGCCGACTTAATTATTGAACGGGAGTCAGGCGCGACTATTGGGTTTGGTAATTTGCCACTTACACGGATTGTCGTATATGCGCTCGGGAGACAGAGGCATGTATGTACGTGCCCGAGATTGTTATTTCGGATATCTGATGATGAACGCGAATCTGATTCTCGTAAGCACGTGTTGTCGGCAGTGGCTTGAATTATTGGTATTGTCGATTAAATAGCTGACGTTAATTCGTCGACGAGGCGCCGGTTTGCCTTTCTATTCCCTTAAACTTCTCTTTCTTCTTTGTTACTTAAGTTACACGAGTCTTCGCAGAAAACTGAAATATTTTTTTATAATTTACTTCTATATGTTTTAACTCTGTAATCTACGACCACCGAATTTTCATATTTTAATTTTGCCCTCATTTTGGCAAACTAAATGATAGGTGCTGTTAGATGTAATATGTAACGTCAAGTATAATACAATGTTTAACATAAAATTGAAACGAGATGTCACGTCATTTATCCATATTTTGTTCAAATTGAAGATATTTTTTAATGCTAGAAAAATGTAATTTATAGGAAAAATCGTAAGAAACGTGTTAGCATATGAGAATAGTACAATATATGCCTTGTGGTATAGTAAATTATATGCTTGACAATTCGTTAGCGCTGGTTACCTTTCTATTCTCTATTTTTTCTTTCTTCTTTTTAGGTGGGAATGAAAAATATGAAAATGCTTTCTCGTAGTTTATTTCAATACGTTTCAAAGCAAAATTGTAGAATAAAATTTTCAAAATGCAGTGATACACAATGGCAAAACAGTAACGTTCGTCGTGGTATTGTCTATTAAATTGCTGATGTTAATTTGTCAACGTGAATACGGTTTCTTTCAACTCGTCATATTTTTCCTCGCTCTTTCTGCGTGATGTAGGAAAATCTCCAACTAAGAACGTTTCTTTACAATTTGTTCCAACCCTTAACTAATGACATCCAATTTCTAGATATTAATTGTAAGACTGACGTGTATGGTTTCTTACATTCTAATGAAGAAACATATTGTTTTATTACATGTTTACAAAATAAATATTACATTTGTTACGTAGAAATGAGATACAACCTGTTTTACATATTTTTACCAGAAAATATTTCGCGGCCCTGTGAAATAGTTAAAAATTTAAAAAGTTATAAAGCAAAGAGTACTTATTTTCTCCATTATATGGAAGAACGTATCGCACGATAAATCTGCCAGACTTCACATCAATAATTATTAAGAATATGTTTCATCTCTCAAAATATATTTGTATATAGGAATAGTCCAATAAGATTCATCGTAGTAATCGACACTTTTACATCATTCCATGTTTCCGATTTAATACGTCATGTTCGGTGAGACTTTGTGTCCGACTAAGGTTTCATCGCACGAAAATCGATCGGTTTCTACTTCTCCTCTTTTATATAACTTCGACATCCGTTAATACGTTTATTAATCCCTTCCGGCCGATGGACTTCATTAATTTAAATCCATACCGCTTTAAATGCTCCTCAAGGGTGTACCGTTCACGCTGATTTCAATTATTGGTGTCGTCGATCAATTAACCGAAGTTAATTGGTGGCTCGAAGACCGTCGTCCTGCTTCTTCATAACGACACCGAGGCAAATAGGCTCGATGAAACCTTTTTTCCCTACATAATTCACTTTAAATTGGCGCACACTCGAATTACTTTATGCAATTATCAACCCCCGCCCCTTCTCTCTGTGGTATGTAATTCGTTCGACTGTTTTCACGGCGCTATTTTAAACGTCCCTCTGCGAAAGCTATGTGAAACTTTCACGATTTTAACGATTGTGGTAAACGGCAGATATTCTGGAGAGTCCAATTGGTTCAACTTTCGAATAAATGAGTGGCTTATTCTCCATCGTTCCCATTCCCTGTCAAACCTCTGTATCTATCCCATATATCTTTATCTGTGGATTTTTTAAAAAAATGAGGAACACACAGCAGAAAACACGAAGCTTGGATTAACTGACATACGGGTATGGAATGCACAAAAGCATTGTTAGCCTCGGTTAATAAATTACATTGATCCGGTTAGTTGAGAGAGAGAGAGAGAGAGAGAGAGAGAGAGAGAGGGAGAGGGAGAGGGAGAGGGAGAGAGAGAGGGAGAGAGAGAAAGAAAGGAATCACTTTGACGTGCGAGCGTTACAAAAGACACTAATGACGCTGGGCCAATCGATAAAGTCAGCCTAGCATGACGCGGATCCTGAAAGCCTCCGGACTGGTGAGATGTATAATTAAAGCAATATTTGGGCTTACGTAATTACGGTTCATTACTGGCTCCCTCGGCAAAACAGCGGACTCAATAAGATACGCATGCTTGGTTAACATTATGTCACATGGCCAAATTACGTCCCCGATTCCATTAGCTGAGTTGGAATAAAGTTACCGATCGATAGGTGTACACCAATCTCTCTCTCTCTCTCTCTCTCTCTCTCTCTCTCTCTCTCTCTCTCTCTCTCTCTCTCTCTCTCTCTCTCTCTCTCTCTCTCTCTCTCTCTCTCTCGCTCTCACTCCCTCATATCCATTACGTATGATTCGAATTATATGTACAAACACTCGCGATCAAGAAAGCTAGTTCTGAAGTTGCCGCATGATGACGAACAGTCACCTGGACGTTATTAAATCGCGCTTCCGGGGAAATCGTCCAGTCAGGATCATTTCTTTTAATGACTGAGATTTGCATCTTACGACGACCATAAGTGCATCGTTGAAAGGACTGTAAGATTGGGACCAAATTTCCAAAGATAAATTACTAAAGTACACTCATTAAACGAAGGTGGTTTTTGCGGAGAAGATTTTTGTAAAGATTTCCTTGGATACGATTGCGGAGGAATAGTTAGAAAAGTTTTATCATTGCATGTACCTTCTAAGAATATTATTCTAGCATAAATGTAATTTCTCACTATGCTTTTCTTCGATCTCTTTATCGAGTTTTCTCAGATTTTATCTAAGTTCTCTTATAGCTTCTGCAAGAATATTATCTGTACTTTATATAGCTAGTTTCGATTCTTTTTCTTTTTTTCTTCATGACTCTTGCAAAAAGGGTAATTTTCTATGAAAGAATATTATTTCAATGTAAATTTTATTTTCTGCCAGCCTCTTCTTCGAATCCTTTATCGAGTTTTTTAGATTCTTTTTATTTTTCATTCTAGCGTTTAGAAAAATTTTATCTCTGTTTCATATAACTATTTTCGATACTCCAAATTATTATATTCTACTCAAAGTATCTCATTTATTTTCTGTTTATTTAAAAAGTTCTCAGCTTTCCAAGCCGAATATTTTATAAAACAGTTCCACGAACGGGAGAGTGGAAACCTTTGGCGCCATAATGAAGCAGTATCGTTTTCACATAATTCATGATAACCACCGATAAATCGTCGAAAATTCTGCGTTCTCACGGAGGACGCGGTCGAACGGTCGGAAAGGTCCGTGATATTAACATCGGCAACGTTAATTGGCAAAAAATCGTTCGTTTGAGCCGATTACCAGCGATATTACGACGTTCGAAGAAACGAGTATCGATCTACGCGGCGAAAACGCTACATCGTCGAACATAGTAGTGTTTACTCGCGTCCAGGGGTTTGTGTGGAAGTCAGAGAGAGGGAAAGGCATTAAAATTAAAATTGATGGACTGCAGTATCGCAGCCAGCGAAATAATCTGGAAAGTTATGGACCTCGTAATTTACCGCGGTCTTACTTAAATTCATAATGAGACGCATTTAAAGCAGCTGCCGGTAATCGCGGCGATTAAAACGTCCTTAAGCGAGCACCGAAACAAATTATATACTCAGTTACAAAACAACGAATTTTATTTGATCTTTTCTCCCTTTCTTCTCTCCTGTGTTTCTTTTACTCCTTGTTCATGGATTCAGTGTCATGGATTTTTGAATGTGATCAGTTTTAAGAAGGACAACTTGTTTATTCTTGGCGTATTTTATAGTTGTTAAATGGTATAGGAATAATTATAGTGTATAGCGGTACAAGTTTCTTGGATTTTGATTCAGAATTTCATAGAATTGCAATTCCACTTACAGCCGTATAAATCATACTGTTTAAACTTTTTGTTTAAGATTTCGAATTCTTATGTATACAGTTATGCTTTGAGATAAGCAACTCGGTATCGCCACTTTTTTAATTGATCTCAACGACAGAGTGAAAAATTCGAGGACAAATAGCAAGCCCATAAAAGCGAGAAGCAATCAATTTTGCGATCGAGTAAACAGTGACATCGTTTAATAGAAGACGAATAGAATATGTATAATGCTTTTTCACTCTAATATTAGCGATCCTGCCTTGTTATATACTGCTCGGTCGATCACTTTATAATTTGCCGCTATCTCCAGCCTCTCGCTCGTTCTCCGTGTTCTTTTTTGTCCCGTTCGAGAACAAAGTCAAGTCGAATAGTATATCTATCTGATAATAAGCAACCGAACATCTTGTTTATATCGAACTTCTGATAATTTCTTTGCTTTAATATTAAAATTATAATATTATAAGTATTTTGGTTACTAACTAATTTTTCGATTATATATTATATCATAGCTATTGCAGAGTACGCGTAGCTCGCTACCATATACCTAAATGCGAATGAACTATGATTCATGAATTATGATAGCACACGTAAGCTTCGCGTTTTGAGATGATTCGATGCGATATCAGGAACCTACAATCATCCTTCACATCTATAGAGAACCCATTTTGTGTTAATATATGTAATTCAATTTTGACTCTACACAAACAACAGTGTGTATTCAACAATTTTATAAGAGTCATTATCTGAGACAATTTTTTATTTTATCGAAAAATTTGATCTCAATTGTTCTTTCGAGATCTTATTACACACAAAAATATTTATTTTTCGGTATTTTCGATATTTTTGATTCCGAGCTCGTTTAACCAGTTCGTAAGGAATACGAGTTCATCTTAATTCCTAATTTCATTAAAGTGTTAAGAAGATTCATGATAACCGCCAATCAAAACCAAACTAAAGAACATTTTTTTCTATCGACGAGCTTATCCACGAAGCGAAACGGGTATTACACGTGTGATATTTTCCAATTTTACAGTTTTAATTCATTACAATACCCCGATATAATTTTTTTTGCGTCGGACCTTCGATTCGAAATTAGTTATTGTACACGAGACCGTCCGAATGGAAGGCTCAAACCCCGGCGAATACAAGAACGATATCGAGACACTTGTGGAAATTGATTACCGCTTTCGATCGAACCCCCGTATCAAATTCAACAAATATAATTGCAGCAAAAACGAGGCTTTACTAGTATGACACGTTCCCCGCACGTATCCGACAATTATTTCTCCATCCATTTCCTATCGCCGCAACCACGATATTCTCGAGGAATCCGATATATTCAATTAACGTTATACCGCACTTCCACTTGCGGAGCCAGGACTCCGCGCCACGTTTTCCATGCTGGAGGAAAGAGTAATTCTTTTCCGAGGCATCACCGAGGTTTTTTGCACCGAACAACTTTATGAGGTCAATATGCGGTTGCGGTCGCTTACGATTTTAATTCGGCCGGTACACGTTCTTTCGCCCGGTCTCAATCTTCGTCTGACCGAAACTGGATAACGATTTTTAGTGACCCAGCACCCGCCGCGAAACCGATACACGAACACACATACACACATGTCTGGTCACGGGAAAAATTTACACGATTCAATTCGCCCCCGATTCTCGCCATGGACCTCGTAGTTAGGCTAGTTTTTCTGAATATCGAATCGGTGAAAAGTAATTTGTCTGACCACCCATCTGTACATTCAGCAGCCATGCATTGATGGATATTGCGGTGTCTGAATTAAATGAGAATTAGAAATTAAAATCTTCGATCGTAATGGATCGGCTGTCGATGTTTATGCATTTATAGGACATTTAAAAACGGAGAAATGCGCAGATTGCGTGATAGCGATTTGCTGAATATCGCTATATCGCTATTGTAATTGTTTATGCAATATCCTGCAGAACAAATATGGAAAAGGAAACTATTAGTTGATACTGTACCATATTATACTGCATCTACTATAGGACTTATGTACAAATTTGATTCTATACTTTTCCTTTTATCGTAAAGTTCAAACCTCTCTACCAGAATATCTAAAAAACTTTTGAAATATGAATGAATCTGGATAGGACGTATTGAACATAATAACATATTGAAATATGTGTTAAACTACGTAGCTACTAGAGTGCATCAAGCTCTATAAATTATCAGTTTAATTGTGTTATAAAACGTGTCAGGTGTATACATAAAAAATGTCAAATGTAGATGTATAGAAGTTGGATGGTTAGTGGAGAATAAAATAAACGTGATGTGGAATATGATAGTAGAAAGCTAAAACGAAGATAAAAGGAAAACAGTAGTTGTATAAATCAGAAAAGGTTAATTTATCTTCTTATTTGTTTTGGAATATCTTTTGGAATAATTTTGATATATAATCTTGTATTACATTCATTGTTATTTTTAAACAGCTATATCGTCACATTGGGGGAGCGCGCCGCTTTTTTCCCCCATTTATTATTTTTCCATACGGTACGACCTGTGTTAAATTTTAACTTCATCACCGCGAAACTTCTGCCACAAACAAATCTGTCATACCATTCACACGCGTATAAAGCAAATTTTACTAAATTTCTCCCAAATACATACACACTCACGGGATAAACGTGAAATTTTCTTTTTATGGTTTGATTATCCGTAATTTGTTTCGCGTTTTTGCATATTGCACATCGTATTCGTGGAAATTCTCTCGTTGAAAAAAACGGATAAGGTTTCGACGTTTCTCTCGATCGAGCTTGTACCGCTCATTATCCACGTCGACCCGAAAACGCGACGCTAAGAGGGGTGACTCTGCGCTTCGAAAAAATATTTTTTTTTTTTGCATGCGATGAAAATTCCTTACGCCGATAAATCATGATTATTCGACCGAGGCTTCCCCGGAGCTGGGGCAGTATATTTTACTTACCAAGTCACACGTTGGATCACGCGCAAACTTTTTTGCCCGGTTGCCGGGTATTACATTTTTAAATGGTTTTTACGTTTTGAATAGCAATGCGGAGTTCGGCTCGCATACCTGCACGTTACTGTGCGGCCCGCGATGTCTCCCCTTATACGGCCATTTTCATCTAGAGTGGACCAGCTATAGTTGAGAATAGAAATTAGAGTCCTTGAAGGTCAATATACCAATTTATAGAGGGATAAATAATCGCAGAAGATAAAAATCATTCGCTCAGAATCTTGAGAAAGTTTAACATACAATGGCAATGTGGTGTATGTTCAAAACTATCCAAACACTTGTTCATTTTTGAGAAGATATATAATATTGTAGCTGTAAAATTATATTTAATTATATTTATATCATATTTTATTCTTTATATTTAATTGTTTATTTATAATTATCTTTTTCGGAGTCAATATCCAGTTAAAAGACTGGAATTTGTAATTGTCAAGTATACTATTTTGTAACTTAATGAACTCTTTATCTTGAGAGCTTTTAATTTTTTTTATTATAGGTCAGATTAAGAAGATCCTCTTGATTCGATAGAAAAGTTTCCAATGTACATACAACCAGTGATATTTATATAGCAGATATATGCGCAGTGGTACATACAATAAATAATAAAATATATTATTCTATTTTGTAATAAATGTTTCTTCCAATTATTAATTCATCGTTAATTTCTACACTTTGATAAAATTCACATACTAGTACCATAACTTGATCAGTGTGTCCGTATATCTACAAATGGTAGTGTATATGAATAAAACAAGAAACTTAAGGTACAGGACAGCTTTTGGTAAAAATATGTAGATAAACACTATGTAAATAAAAGTTATCGTAAAAGGCAAGAATCACTCGTTTTAAATTTGCGAACAATTTAACATGCAACAATGGTGCATATCATGTGGAGAAAAAAAAGTGAATTTGAAACACAAGAAAATTTGGTGTAAAGATATGTATATAAAACGATCGTACGAGATAAGTATCATTCGCTTTGGATTTAGTTGCTGCCTCGTTTCTCTCATAACACCACGGCCATGCTCATAGAACGAAGTCGATGTCAGGTTTTCCGCGGTCGTACACGATACCGTTTGTGTCAGACGGGCGCCGACCTCATTTGCGAGGCTTTCGTTGGAACTTCGCGGCCAAGAATTATAATTAAGATCCTGTAGCGCTCTCTTTACCCTCTCCCTGTCCACAACGTCTTCCTAGTTCTCCTTCTCTGGCAGCAGCTACCTTCCGTGATATTACATTCCATTCCGAGTTGGATCAATCCTCTAATGGCCGGAAGTTTAATTTGTGCGCCGCTACAAAATAATCGCGAGCAAGACCGGGAAGCGTGACCTGTCGAGAGGTTTATTATTCATAAGCTCTTATTGCCGTGCCGATCCGTCGTTTCTCTCGTCGATATCTCGACACGTCACTCTCTAAAACGATCCGAACTTCGAATCTGAACTTTCCAAAAAATTATGTTATGTTTTTAGATATTTTTTTTTTTAAACGAAGACTTCGAGTCTTCCTCATTCGTTACAGAATTTTCTTCATTCCACTTATACCACGTAGATTCCCATTCTACGTATGTTTCAAATTTACGATTTAATTGAAAAGGAAACACTATAGAATAGTTACAGAGCAATTACATACACGAATAGAATATTTTACTATAAGTTGAGAAGGAATAATATAGAATAATAGAATAGAAAATCTTACTATGTAACAGCATAGGTAATAATATAGTGTAGAATAGAATATTTTAGAATATTTTAGTGTAGAATAGAATAGAATAGAATAGTAAAATGTTAACTTTCTAAAATTTTATGGCCGCTGTCCACACAGCAACACACACGCAGAAAAAATTCTCTTCCCGCTGGAGAGGCTTGGTTCCCCAAAGAATCGACGAGCAGAAACTTGAAGGACCATCCGAGAGACGAATCAAAGAAAAAAGAAGAAATCGGGAGAAAATATTTTTCGTAACAGATCGATCGTCGCCGTTCAATTGATAGGGAATATTTTTCTTCGATTAAAATCTGAAAAGGTTTTTAATCACGGCGCGGCAGCGAGACGCTCGTTGAAAAACAACAAGCCATCGTAACGAATAATATTTAATTCATTCGAGTCTCGTCTTCCGATTCTGACTATTAGAAGAAGAGAGAAGGATACTCTGTTTCGTCACGAGTAAATATTAATCGCAACTAGATGGAGGGCGAGAAAGAAAATTTCGCGTCGATCTGCATGCAGAATCTTGTTACCTGATTCCGGATCGATGAGAATCATTGGATCGGTAAGATTCGTTGGATCGGTTTAACAACGGTCATTCTACACATACACACATATATATACCTAAAATAAAAATAAAGAGAAAAGAACGAGTCACACATTCGAGAGGACGGAAACCATGCGAGTAGCCTGGGACGTTGGACAATTTCGCATGTATATTATACGGACGTTTTACACGGAACTACGGTAATTTCGCGGGACGATTCGCGCGCGCGTCGAAAGTTATTCGTTTGATTCGTTACCAGCGAAACGAGCACACGCCTCGCCCATCGTGTTCGCTGAAATGCAAAACGTTTTCATATCGCTACGCCCGGAGTCGAGATACATTTTTTTCAAAGCAAGTCCCGTATCAGAGTCGGCCGCGTTAGAGGGAAAGGGGGGAGACGGAATTGGGGTGGGTTTTCGGCGAAGGGTCAGGGGTGAAGAGGGGCAGGGAATCGGGTAGAAGAGCAGAGAGAGCCCCCATATGAAACCGTTATCTGCACCGATTCAGCAATATTTTTACATTTACTACCCCCTCCACCGATACCTCCCCCTTTTTATGCCCATACCCCTTAATCTGAAGCCCGCAACCTAACGAATGTACGAGTACAGCGGGGCTTACATTGACTGTCGCTGGTCGCAGTTTCCAGCTTGACCAATATAGAGGCCGAAAAACCCAGGAACACTTTAGACTCCGTTTGTTATTATTACGAATTCGATTGGTACTACCTGCACAGGTATACCCATACATGGATTCCTTCGTTTTTTTTTCTCGTTTCGAAGGGATGGTTCTATCTTTTTTTTTCACTGTGTGTTCCGTGTTGCCTACTTTTTGCAATTTTCGTTTTTTCGTTTCCACGCGTCCACGCCACGCTCCGGTCCCTGCCCCGCGTCGCAAACTGGATCCTGTAATAATCCTTTTCGATAGATCCGCCGTTGGACCGGGGACGGGGGATGATCCGAGTAATGTCGCCAGATATTTATAGCTCGTTCATTCGCATGCCACCGAGAGAAAAAACGTTATTTTCGAGATCCATAGTAAATAAAATTGCAGATTAATTCTGGCTAAAATACTACGTCGAGGAACGCTGCGACGCGTTGTTATCGTTGGGATACGGCTGAAAAAAAAGGAGGAACCAGTGAGTGAGAGAGAAAAGAGGAGGGAGAGAACGAGACAGACAGTGTTAGGTGGGGGTGGGAAAACAGAAACGGTTGTGTACGGTTATCGAAACAAAAAGAGGGAAAAAGAACGAAAAGGGGTATGTGTGAGAGGAATAGAGAGGGAGGGGAAAAAGAGGAGGGGAAGAAAAGAGACGAGCCGACGAAAAAAAAATGACGCAGACGAGACAGGATTTCGTGGGTGGAAAGAAAGTCATCGAATTGGACTTATCGAATGGCGGTGATCCATCGTA
>NT_176676.1:318305-331304 GCF_000188095.3 Bombus impatiens | reverse complement strand
AGCCGCCAATAGTAGAACTGATTTTCGCGGTTCACGTAACGAGCATGGTTGAGCTGTTGAATCGAGGGTTCACGCGCAGTTGAACCGCTGAGTGGTTGTGAGTCACCTTACAATACGACAGTGGTGCTCCGAAAGGGGTAAAAGCGTACAGGGTGTAGGAGAGTGGAGAAAGAGAAAGAATGAAAAAAAGAGAGAGTAACGGGCTTCACAAGGAAATGGAGAAACGACAGAGTCGTTCCGGTGTCAATTGTTCCGAACTGGATTTTATTTCACGAATGCGTTGACTCTCGCAATGCGTGTAATCATTCGAGTGGATCTCGACTCGCGTGTCATCATTCTACCGCTGCGTTCGTTCTGTGCACCTGCCATTATTGCTCGAACACGTTTTGTCATATATTTGGATGAACGAGTTTTTATAATACAAACTCGTCTATGTTAATTGTTTCGTTAAACGCGGTGACGATGGAAAATTGATCGATCATCAAAAAGCAACGACGGTGAGAGCCGCTGCGCGACTACGCAGCGAGAACCCAAGCAGCGCGCACAGCCCTCGGTATAATTCCACCCTTACAATTATCCCCAACATTAAAAACACGATGTTAATTTCGCCGCGCAGAACTCTGTTGTACCCCTTCGATTCAATCGATTTGTAATTCTGCGCCTAAGCGTTGCCATCTTGCGATACGCGATATACGCCGCCAATGAACTCGTAATATTCAACCGTGTGTTTCAGGAGCGTTGAACAACGAAACCGAACGGTAGTCGAAAGAAAAAGAACGATCAATTCGAATTGAAATCGTACATGTATCTACGAAATTAATTTACTTGCAACTGAAAAGGAATAAACCAACCCTATTTGGAAAAAAAGGGTAGATATCTGGAAATTACTTTTCTTTTGAATAAAGACTATTGTATATTGAAAATTGATTTGGGAAGTTATTTTTTACCCACAATCTTTGATTTTTCAAAAGATTGATTTTTTTGAAGTGCAGCAAATGTACGGATGCCGTTGATTAAGTCTCGATTTCACCGATCTCTGATACATGCGAAGTGCTCTAGTTTAGAAGTTGGACGCTACTCGAAAAATAGGTAATCCAATCCTCGCCTCTCCTATTTTTCCAACTGGCGAACTATTGGGAATATTGTTAAAACAAAAATCTTCTTTAATGTTACTCTTTTGACTCGTTAAACCTTTTCATTTAACCGTTAAACCGTTTTTCAGTTTTCAGGTCACGTTTCCAATTCCTTTTCTCTTTTAGTAGAAATATTTTTTTCTTTTAATAGAAAACTTTTTTTGCCAAAAAAAAAAAAAAAAAATGCTTTAGCGATTACACTTTTCAATCTTTTTCTGTAACTGATTTTAACCGATGCTATATGTCAAATGTACATTTAAACTCTTCTAAGAAAAGCTCTCCAACTCTCCTAAAAGAATCACAATCACAAATATGCATTTATCGAAATCAGCGAAACGAAATTTCGAATATATGTATGTACAATACATCTATTCTGTGCTTAATTTTTCGTAGCAGTAAAAGCCTTACAAAACTCTCTTTAAAAAATCACAACTACAAACATACGTTTCCCAATATCTTCGATAAAAGTATTATTGTTAATACTGAAAGAAGAAAATCCTCTAGAAAGAAGGGGACCCTCTTTAAAAATTACCTTCGCCTTACTTCCAATTCAATCCAGTCTTTTTCCAAGTCCAATTCCAACATCCATACTTCAATCACAAACCATCTGTCACACGCGACAATCGAGTTACATCCAATTGAACTTTCATCTCCGAAAGAACATAACCCTTGATAAAAAAAGAAAAGTGAAGGAACACAACTTCTTGAAACCAAATCTGCAAATTATTTCATTTCTTTTTACACGATATGTTGTTTTAGAGGGACTAGGTAATAAACTGAAATTTCACGAACTATTATTTAAAGTTGCTCCGTGTTCGAATATTTTCTAATATAATCCTCTGTAAGTAATTTTGTTGTAGAACTATCGGGGATAGAAATGGAAATAAGGTGATTATTTGATAAAAACTTACTAATGCGACCTTTTGGTGCAGACAAGAAAGGGAAAGGAGAATTAGTTACTCGTTTCTCGGCATTGTCTAAAATTTCGTGCATCTTCCATCCTCTAGAAGCCCAGTCGTCTCAAGGGGTGTCTTCTAAGTCCCCTTTCGCTTTTTTTCGCCACTTTCTCGCAGCGGTTGACGGTCTGGTTTGGAAATGTCATGGTGAAAAAAAGGTTAGATTCGCCGTCTTGACCGTTGTTCGCTCTCGTTTTCAACAAGGGCATCTCCCCTTCGCCCCGTGCGTGCCCAAGTGGTCCGGACGCATAATGCAGACGCACAGGATGGCGGCGTTTGCCGCGCGGGGGGCAAAAGGGGCGGTATAATTAGGGACTTGAAGGGGCGGCTCACAGGGGAGAGGAAGTAGAAGAGGCTGACAGATGTGGGAGCATTGTTTTATGGGGTGAACCACCCCTCTCCCCTTCAGTCACGGTGTTTCCCTACCACTCCTTTTGCGCCTTGTGTCTTCTAACTACACCCCACGGCGCGTAGCGTGCTGAGATTTAAAATAGGTCCGCCGATTTCGTGGATTCACGACCACGGACGCGATATTTTCAGGCCTCGGACAACATGATCCACCACCATGTGAATGTTTTGCTTTTTCTCACTGCCATTTAATGGTTTTTATGAAATGGTTTTTCGAGTGTTAGACCACGACTCTTACACAATAATTTACCGACTACTGATATTGGCTGTTTTCATGCAATCCCATATCTTGTTCGCATGAAACATTGAATAAATTTGTTTATTAATTTAGTTGATTAGTTTATCAGTAGACATTGTCCGATTAGACTACAGCTTAGGTCAGTTATCAAGGTTTGGGTCTAGATGCTGTTACGTGTACTACTAGAAACTTACGTAAAATATATTTCTGTTAGTTTATCAACTTTACAAATTATGCAGATATTTAATCTTTTTTTGCACAAGATCTGCAGTATTGGTTATTGAAAATATGAAACAAAATTGTTTCGTGTTCGAATATTTCCTAATATCATTCCCTGCGAGTGATATTATCGTGGATATTGGGGTGGAAATAGAAGTAAAGTGATCATTTCAGAAAAGTTAGAGTAATTTATTTTCTATTCTTTGAGGAAGATAGATCTAGTTGGGAAACTTTTTACACAGTGTGAAATTAGTTATAGAGGAGACAGAGAATTTTGACAAGCTCGATTTTAAAATTTTTGACTTATTTTTCCGTAAGAAATTACTGGACGTTGTGCAAATATCTGCGCTTTTATGACGATTTTTTTCGTATTCTGTACAATAAGCACAGGAATCGTCGGTTTTTGGAGCGTGTGTAGTTAAGCTCCCATGAAACGTTACACGGGTTTCCGTGAAAATTCCACGCTGGTTATAAAATTTCCTTTCGAAGTTTAATTTCCTGAAAATCGTCGTTCAATTTCATAACGCTAAAACAATCACAAGTATCCCTCTCTCTCTCAGTCCCTGATATTAATCGACGTTTTTCTTGGAATCGACGAACGCGCAACTCTGCTCGACAATTTTTTGAATTTCGCCTCGGTCGATACACATATACAGTTTTTTTCTCCTTTCAGGGAACACCGTTGAGTCTTCAATAATCCATAACTTTAATACACATCGTGGCCGATTCTACAATTTTATTTCGCCAATGAAACGGTTCACCGGCTACCAGAAATATCGATATAACAATCAACCCCGGTAACGGGGGTGGAAGTTACCCCCTCCTTCCCTCCTCTCGGGTTGCCAAGAATATTTCAATTTGCACGCCGGGATGAGTCACGTCTTTGAATTTTAATTTCTCTAAAAAATCTGAGTAATCACGGGAGAAGCTGGTGAACATGTGCAGTCACACCTCTCATTAGGTTTTTGACAGCCCTTCATACGAGGATCAACCCACCCTGTGCATCCACCCGACCGTTCCCAAACTCAAACCCCCTCCCTCTGTCGTCCCTGCACGCTTCTTTGTTCTTGGTCTCACTGAATGCTAGCAACCCCTCTGCTGTACGGCTTAAATCAGTCGAACGTCGAATATGAGCACGAAATTCACGAGTCGAGCGGCAATTAAAATATTCTTTACAGTCAGCCAACGTGCGCTAGCCATCGTTTATTCCCACAACGATAACGAACGATCAATACCAAATTCTGTAATAATGTGATCGACCTCTGATTTAATTCTTTGTTGTGTGGCTTATTTGGTTTAATTTTTCGTTTGACATTTTGACTATAAAAGAAGATAAAATCATGAAATATTGCAATATTCCAGTACTATTAATTTTTAATTGAATTAACTTTTGAATTGTATTAACTTTTATATTTTGCAACTGTAACAAATATAGTGAATATATTGGGTAACCAATGACAAAGTACATAATGTTAAGAAGGAAAAATGGAGAAAGAAATCTGCAGATATGTTTTCAATAATAAAGAATTGGTATTGCTCGTGGGGAGTATTTTCAGATTTTAACAGATTCTTCAGCCGTTGTTACTCGAATTATCGATACAGGTGTATCGTCGACGTTTACATAAATGATTAAAGCGCAAAGTTTAATTGCGGATAATACTAGAAGGCGTACACACTCGTCTCGATACGTTGGATTCATAAATATTCCAATAACGGTTGATTTATTGGTGAGGCAGTCTGATAACCTCTTATCCACCAGCTTCGGTTATCATCGTTCCCGATCGACTATTAATAAACATAGGGAAGGATTTAAGAGACCTCGATCTAGAATATGAACGTGTATCGTCTGTCATATCTGCAATGTGATTCAATTGTCCGTCGTTAAGGTTTGATCGTTGCCCCTGTGTACGCATCAACAAGGAATGGTACTGAAAATATTAATCAGCCCGCTAAATATTATTGAGAGAAAGCTTTGGAATACGCTACTTGGAACAAATTTACTTCAACTCAAGTGGACTCGAAGCTTGATATTTCTATTTTAAGAAGATCGAAGTTTCTAAACGAAAAGGTAATCAAAGGCAGTGAGCATTGAATAAAAGATTGTGAGCAATCGTTATATAGATTATCTTGCCCGAACATGTCTTAAATCTAATTCAAATTTAACCCAAATCCGATATTTCTATTTTAGGAAATTCAAAGCTGAGAAAGTGAAATTAAGATAATTAGGAATGAATGAATTTTGAATAAAAATTACATAAAATCATTATAATACGGAATTGCACTAACCAAAATCTAATATTTCTCTACCATAAGACGTTCGAAATCTTAGAAGTGAAAGATGGCTGAATTTTGAATAAGAATTTTGCGAAGTCAGAGTATTAGAGTTAGGTAAGACTATTGTGTAACAGCTGCGGAATCGTTATTATTTATAACATAAAGATATTCGATGATATAAAAGACAATAGAAAGGAGGACATCTAATGACGGATAATCCATCGTAATAGCATTTAAGACCATCAATATGCAGGTATTTGGGAAATATTTCACGATTGTTCCCTAGTAGCCAAGAAACACTCGTCCGCCACCCGTATTGTCGCGTCGGTTTAAAAGTTTCAGCTTCAATGTTCGCAGGGTTTAGTTGCTGGAGACGCGTTACAGGATACTAACACCTGTTATTGTCACGCCTACGGGGAATATTATGTAGGTAACTAGTGATCTGGTACAACTCGACAGCTGTGATCGATGGCACTGTGACTCCAGATAGCCAGCTATTTCTTTCACTGACGGAAATTACAATACGCGCGTGTATGTGTGGCCGCAATTAATTTATAACAAATTGCCCTTCGATGTTAAATACAAATGAAAAACGACGAAAAATATTGCGATTAAACGACTCTTAATTGTTGGTACACCCTTCGATGCTATGAAGACTAATGTGTGTAATATACAAATAAAATAAGATTGTATCTTCCTTAATATCATTCGTTTTGCCAGCTTCAAATCGTAAAAATTAATGAAATTGAATAATTTGAAAGGTCTACGAACAGCGAACAAGAAGGATTGAAGAAGAAAAAAAAAATATAATTGATCAGTCTCGCATCAATAACTAAAAGAAAATCGCAATACAATTAATTTTAGCAGAGTAATCGTGCAGAAATTGATGAGATTAAATAATCTATAGGATCTAAGAACAAGAGTCGAAAAGGATTCAAGGGACGAAGAAAAATATTTGATACAGCCTTATACCTCCAAAGCTATTAAAATGAACAACTAAAAGAAGATTACATCTACCTTAATGCCATCAATTTCGCAAGATCAAAATCGCAAAAACCGACAGAATTAAATAACCTGAAAGCAGTAGGAACAACAGAGAAGCAGGACTCGGTCATAAAGCGGAGAGAAACGATTCAAGCAGATAAACGAAGAAGAGGAGGTCGAAGAGCTTCGTGTGAGGAAGACAGAAAGCAGACTGTAAAACTGAAAAGAGAACGTGTCTGTCATCGACTAAAATCGATCTCGAGCAAGCGTAAGATAAAGCAAGAGACAGGGCAAGAGGTAGAAAGCGAGAGAGGGTGTCACAGAATGAAGCAAGTGCCACACCACGAGAAGCGAGTGCGTAGCTTAATTTCCTGCTAAATTACTACTTTAATAGGAAAGATGAACGCCGTTGATGAGGAGGGTGAGCCAGAATATAAATAGGGGGACTCTCCCTTTCCTTCTCTATCCAATCTTCCCCCTCGCTTCTCAACACCCTTCGACAGTACCACCACCTTTCCCCTTCCCCTCTTCTTGTCCTTTTCTCTCTTTAGCAACCCCTTAACACGAGACATCATCGTCGCTCGGTTAACAGCGTGACAGGAGATGGAGGATGATGATTCACAGACGTGACGATTTCACAAAGAGTTTTTCCCTCGAATGCTGGCCAATTTCACGTGACTTTACGACCAGACGACGACGATGTCGCGTGATCACGAAGTAGGAAAATCGAGGGCTCGTCGCCGGATGGAGGTAGCGCGCCTCTCGTGTCGGGAGCTCGTTCACTTTTTATAAAGAGGACGCAGGAAGAATCGCGAATTGATTAATTGGTAATTGAGCCGTGACGGGTGTCCTATGGGAGGGATTCGAAGGGAATCTTCTTCCTTCTGTTCAGAGTGATTTTTTTATATCCATCAGGGGTGTTTTCTATGGTGTTTTGTTCGAGATACTTCTCGTGTCTTTATTCGTAAACGTAGTAATAAGTTGGGAAGATATTAATTGCAAAGTTCTTTTGATTTAGGATACCGAAGAAAGGTAGTAATCCGCTGTAATACACTCCATAAATTTGAGTATTTTAGATTTCGAACTTTCATGACGATTAGATGACACGTTTGTGGTTCTTCAAGGCAGAGCTGAAAAATTGAACTGCAATGTTCACGAAACGTCCGAACAAAGCACAACTTGCTGATAAAAATACGATGGAAATTCGAATCGCCACAAATATGCTATTTATGTATCATTTATGTTCATCAAAGAGCTGCGATAGATTGGGGTATGCTACACTACAACATTTAATCTTAGCAAAATATTGTATTCACGTACTGTTTTTAACGATGTTATGTGAATCATTCCACGGTTGAAAATTTCTTAATTCATAAAATTTATCTTATTTTGAGAATTTTGAAAAATTTAGTAAAACGTGAGTCATTAATGACTACAGTGGTAGCCAACATGATAAATACATTACGCTTCTGCAAAAGTGTGCGATAAAGATATACGATCACGTAACTTCATAACGAAATACGTGCTTCTTCAAGAAAATGGCAGACAATAAAACCAATCGTTTAAATTTATGACACGAGTCTCCCCGTGGCATCACGGTTTTTAAAATTGAAGAAGACTATTGGGGTACACAGGGGACGCCTGAGCGACGAAGAATTCGTTCGATTAATAACCAAGCAACGAGACTCGCAATTAAAGTTCGATACGGCCGATAAATGAGGAAGAGGGCGCGGAGGAGGGCCCGAAATCGGGGCAAGAAATTCGCATAATAATTATCGATCGTCCGTTAATCTCTTCTTTGTTCCCCTTCCTGGTCCCCTGCGTCCACCCTCCCTCTCCGCCGGTAAGCGCGCATTTCAACAGAGGAAAACGAGCCGCCACAAAGCGGATCGCTTTAGTCGTCTTATACATCTCGTGGAAGTTAACAAACATTGTGTTCCTTATCTCTCCTCGGCACAATTAATGCGAGAGAGGAACCCTTTGGCCCTCTGCCGCGCCACTTTCTTCCTCCTGTTCTTCTTCGTTTCCATCCAGCATCCGCGCCGACCCGCCATCACCGCGTACCGAGACGCCTTTGGTGCTTTCCTTAACGCGGTATTACTTATGTAGATGAGCTTCGCAATTCCTATACATTATTTGCAAAGAGCTCGACCCGCCGAAGGGCGGCGAAACGGACGCGAACTCGGGGTTTAAAAGGGGGCAACAACACAGGGCAGGGAAGGGTAAAAGGATCTGGAACTTTCGAGATTGCACCGCGGCGCTGTGCAAATTCCGATTCGCGCCGCGGAGAACAAAGGGAAAGCCGCGCGCCCCGGTGTATTGGCCTGCTGTCAGCGTCCTTTCCCGGAGAAGACGCGTGTCGTTTAAATGCCGTCTGTGTCCTCTCTGTCGTTAAATGCATCGGAAAGATTCGCCCTGATCCTTTGCTTACCTTTGACCTTGCTGTACAAGATCGTTTCCAAAGGTTCTCCCGATTGAAATATAAAAGGGGCTGTTGGGCATAGTTCTAGGTAGGAGGTGTTACCAGCATTTCTCGGGCTAGGTTTCAATTGCTTTCTTTAGATAAATAGCTTTTGTTTAGATGAGTATTTTTTTGTTTTTTTTTTTTAAAGAATCGCTTGACTGTTATGTAAAAGAGGTTGGTAAATATGGCTTTTCTTTAGATAAGAGACGTTGCTAGTTTCTTTTAGTTGTTTCTTTTTCGAAGCGAGTACTTCTTTCTTGAAGATAAGAGCATAGTTGTTTCTTCATCTGTCTGTTGTCGAAGGTTCAAATTTGAAACTCGTAGTAAGAACTTTTATGCTTCTCTTTCTTAAATAAATCTCCAGAGTCCACATTGAAATCTAACAGGAATTTACAGGAACGTCTTTAGGCATAATAGTAATTATTATTAGTGATAATTGCTTCTTCAACTAGTTCTTACTGAAAGTTGAAATAATTTGGACTTTACTATTCTTCTTCAAACATATAATCGGAGCTCTGAATTTGAACAAGGGAAGAGAGTTTTTCATTGTTGTAGGTTAGAGCATGATGAACCTAACTATACATTTATTACCAACTTAAGTCGAAAATGGTAAAATCTCTGTACTAAAGATTTAAATTTAAATATTGAAATAGTAACCGCTATAACATTAAATATGGATAGCCCAAATAATTAATTCAGTAATCCTATCAACTGAGTTCTCGTTCAAAGACGACTCAAGGTATTATTAAAGCCTACCATCAACGCTATAAAGGATCGCAAAGGTAAAAGGAAGATTTTACGTCAGCTTTGTAACAGACATCGTCTTATTACGCGAAATCACGACTAATCGTAAAAAGTCTGACGGTTTTTGCTGATATACGACAAGAATTCCAGTTGGTCGTGACTCGAAACCTTAGCAGAACAACGGGCCGCTCAGCGAAACAGCAGAAAATGTGACATTTTTATCGTGTCGTATATCGAAATGTAAATTCGGCCTGTAGCTTGATGGTCAGGGACGGTATATCTACTTTACGACCGATTTTAGTAGTGATATTCTTGCACTTAATGTCGCAGCGTGCAGTCGGATTCTTCCTTGAATGTTTCAGCTGCATTCTCAGGCGATTCATCTCCACGTGCACGGATGCCGGTTCGTTGCACCTACATTATTCCATTTGCACGCGTGTTTAGCATCTTATGACCAAAATCTATGTAAAACTTTGACTAAATGAATAAGAAAATGCTACGAGAAATTAAAATTGTAAGAAAAGATCGGCTTTTCTTTCGTGTAATAAAATAAATATAACACAAAGAAGGCAATACAAGATGATATCTTACAAGATGATATCTATGTACTATGTATGTCATTATATTGATTCTGATATACTAGTGCATTTATGATAAGCTGAAATTCGAAGAAAGGATAAATTATTGAATGGAACGAATAAAAAATTAAGAAAGCAATATTCTTTATAGGATGATACTTCACTCATTCAGAAATGGTAATGTTTTTGGATAGCATTATACAGGATTATAGTATTATTCTATTATATTTGTACAGTATTAATACAAGTTTAAAAATTGCTTGACAAGACTACAAACATTTTAATGAAACCAATATTAACTTTTTATTACAGTCCAATGTCAATCAAACTCGATATTTTACAATTTTTTTCTCTTCTTTTCGTCTAAAACATATTATTTTTTTAATATTCTAACGTAATTTGATACAAATATTTCAATGTTTAATAAAAATATACATAAGTCGTTGATAGCGAAAATGTGAAAATAAATAAACTATCAAATTGCTTTTCAAAGTAACTTGAGTTATTCAAAGTATGAATAAATTAATTTAAAACACCATGAAAGTTGGAGATCAAGAGAAGCGCCACAAAGTTGATTATTTACTTCAATTTAAACACTGTTCAGTGTTTTAAATGTAAGACATTTCAAAAGACATTTAATTTCACGATGATAATCTTTTTACGTGATCTTCTCGTGCTTTCCTTCCACTTCCATTGTGTAATATTGCAAAGTATTATAAATGGTCCACAGTAACCTGCTCTTTTATTTAAACAACACTGTATTTCTGTAACTGCTTACGCGAAAACTCTTCTATCTCCCTATTATTTCTATGAAAAGGGGAACACTTGCATTGTAAAATCAACGTTTAAAAGCGCACTGATATGCCACAATTATACGCGTGATAGAGATATGCGATAAGCAAACACGCAAGAAGTAAGACTCGGTTGAAGTGACGAAACTGAAGGTTTCGCACGGTCATTTCGCTCCTCGCATCATTGCGAATTAAATGACCCGTGCTACAAAGTCGACCGTGTTTCCATTAAGGCTGTTCGCGCGATTACAAGCGATCCAGGCTGAACATCACGAATTCGCAATAAGAAGATTCGCATTAAGGTGGCAATTGGCTGGCAAGCGGGTTTACCATGCACGCAGTCGAACGCGAGACTGTAATGAGAAGAACATTGGAATCTTATCGGCTACACCCACGGAGTTGGCTAATTATCCGACTGCATTGATTTCAAAGTCAGAATTAACGAGCAAGTCTTTTCTCCAAGATTGGAACATGATAAATTAGAATGATCGGCGAGTTAAAACACCAAGTTTTTTTAACCTATTAAGCGTTGCATTAATGAAACAGTTCATTTTTTTAATTAGTTTCTATTACTGAATTCAATTTCTTATATTGTAATTATGAAAAAGAAATCCAAGGATTTGTACAATATTTTCTGTTTTAGATATTACTTTTTCTCAGTTAGATTCTGCAGTTTCGTTTGAGAAAATTGATATACTTGTGACATAGTATGATAAACTATTTTTGTCAAACCAAGAAACTTTTATATAAAAAATCTTTTATTTTAATACCTATCATTTCAATTCATTTTTCGTACCTTGATAAAAGTTTCTGTACTTAACTTGCGTATTATATTACTAATTAGTTTTTAATAGACTAACGCATCGAAGACGAGGTAAACACAAACCAGAATCTTTAAGTGAAATCTTTCAACTAAATTCAAGCAAATTTTCTCGTACTGGAAACTTTCCTCAACTTTTCTTACACAACATACAATTATTATGATTTAATCTCCTCGTAGTCTCAAGTGAAGTTTTTATTTCATCTTATGTTTCTTACATTAAAATGTATCGCATAATGACGATCAACATTCAAAATGATGTTTGAAATACTATAACAAGCTACGACATTACAATACTTACAAACTTGTGCACGCGATAATTCTTCAGAGAGAAAGTTCCTAAGAGTTACTTCAAACTCAAAGATTAAAAATCTACAAAAGGATAGAATCCTTCTATAGGTTATATCTGAATATACAAACATAGAATACGTCGTTAAATTATAAACTATCTGCCAAACGCTCAACCAAAATAGTCGTTAAAACGCAAAGAAAATTCTAAGCGGAAAACTCGGGCGAGTACAATACTATGAACCCATTTTCATCTCGTACAAAAACAAAAAACAAAAAAAGTGGAGAGAGGAAAAAAAGGAACGCGTTCAATCAGTTTTAAGCGGCAGAACGTTCAAGAAGATTTATCCGGAAAGCGTCCGCGTTCCCAGTTCGGTTGTAAAAATTGTCGGACCATTACTAATTGTCCCGTGTAATTATTTTATGCCGGTAACTGGTAACTCCACGCGGGCGGACCGCTGGTCAGAGGGTGAAGATTCGTCGTAAAAAGCTGTGGTGCATCGTTCATCCAAATTTACTTTGCAACGCGGTTAAATAATAAATAATGCACTCTGTCACGCTGCCCGGTACCTTCCTCCATTTTTAAAGTCGCGCTTCATAACTATTGGATGCCTGTGCTTCTTTCTTTTGTTGCTTTTTTTCTACCCTCCTCTTTCTCTCCTTCTGGCCCTTTACTGTAACGAATAGCGACGATTATCCAACGCCTGCGGGAGGGCAGTCTCGAAAATATCAGCCCGATTCTCTCCGTTTATCCTCTGCTTCTCCTGGTTGTTTTATGATGGGTGAAAACTGGGCTAGAGAACTCGTCGAGACGAGCAACCTATATGCATATCGTTTTACGTTCCATCTGATGCGATGGGAAGAAGGATGCGAGCTGCATAAGAGAGCCCAAAGAGGGCGTCCATCGGGCAGGAAGTTGTTCGTCACGTCGATTCTTATTGAAACATTCACAAAAGGGCGATCGTAGCTTTATCTGCAGTTTGATTGTAGATTATTGATGTTCCTCCCCGTGTTCGTTCATCCAGGCAAGCGAGGGCCGTCGCCCGTAAAAAAAAGCCCCGAAAAATCGACGGCAAAGGGTGGTCCACCCACGCCACCCCCC
>NT_176676.1:314305-317676 GCF_000188095.3 Bombus impatiens | reverse complement strand
CCCCTCAGCCTGGCCAGTCGAATGCATGTCTCTCCCTGCACTCTCTCTCGTTGCACGTAAAAAAAATATCTACGTCCTCTCCCGGTACGGCAGCTCGACGAAGCGCTCGCGCGCACCAGCGTTTTTTTCACGCGTATGCGTGAACCCGGTGCTGTTTCACGCGTATGTATACACACACCTGTGTGTACACTGACACGAGAGGCAGGCTGCCACCTCTGTGTGTGTGTATGCGTGTCTGTATTCTCTCGTCGAAGGGAGAAAGAGTGACAAAGAGATCGGAAGAGGAAAAGAGAAGGAAGTGAAGAGATGGTTGCACCACGCGGGCGTCGTCAACGTGTGTATGCAACGATGTAGGTGGACGTGGACGCGTAGAGACACGTACGCTCGCGTAGAGACAGTGGTGAGAGCGGAACGTAGAACCTGGCCGCGTTGTTTTCGCGTATGTAATCTCGATTCACAATGATTTCACATACTTTTGCCATTAGAGCCGATTCACAAGTGAGCAAACAATGCGTCCCATTCTTCCGATCGCTACAAAAGGGTTTTTGGCACACTTTCGCGCGCGCCCGAGCATACGCGCGTTTTCAGCGCCAGAGCAGGAACAGGACGGAATGAAGAGATGGGGAAGGAGAAAGGGAACGGAGGTAGAGGCATAGAACGAGAGCGGTGAGAGCGAGGGAGGAGCGTAACCGTGGGCTGCAGGAACACAATCGCGGATAGAGACTAGAGAAAGAGCGAAAGAGACGAATGTATGTGTGTGTGGATGTGTGTGTGGGGAGGGCAGGCGAAAAGGGAAGGCTCGATGCGAAAGAGGCGCCCACCAACGGAGAGACAGAGAGAAAGGGTGGGGGGGGTGAAAAAGGGGTGGTTACCCACCCGTCTGAATTGCATCGTCGATGCACCGGCGCATCGGATTTCCATGCGACTCTTCCTGACAATCGCGGTCCTCCTCGTTGGCAAACGAAAAGCTTCTGCCTTGCTTGCACCCCGTTACGAGGAAAGTTTGGCACGGCTCGCCGAAGCTTATCTTGTCACGGGACGATTAGCGAATCGCAGATACCGAACAGCCGATCTGGTGTGCGGTCCACGAGAAAAAGGTTGCCATGCGGGACATTTTCATGGGTCTTCTGATCGCTATTAATTCCTTTATTATACATTTATTTTTTCCACTCTTCCTTAATCTTCCATATAGTTAGTTCGATATAGTAGAACTTTATTTATTAGAATTTATTGGACATTTACGCGTTGAAATAATTCGTGGTAGTATGATATCCACTATCTGAAGTGAATCGATTTAATATAGGGAATTCATTTAATGATGTTAGTAAAGAATCAAAGTTCCTTTATACATAAACATTTAAATAAATTCGTATCTTAGCTATAACTTGGATAGTATCGAAGAAATGTACTAAGAAAATTTAAAGATCTTTATCAATTTATAGCTTAATCAAATTATGTGAAAACGTCATCATTTATTTGTATTTCTCTTTTTCACAACATCTTCGTTAAATTAAAATCACGTAACAATCTTAAGAACATCAGAAATGATAAGTAATTATTTAGAAATTTGCAACGCAAGGTAAGCAATATATCTTCTATATTTTCTAATTACTAGACTCGAGGAATCATCTGCTTCGTCGTTCGAAGATTAACTATACCTCTTTGCCTTCTTCTTCCTTATCTTGTGTCTTTCTCATTTTTTCTAGCGTCGATTTAGTTCTTCGATGTATTTTCCCATCCTGGTAGCACGATTGCCGCGGATGGAATTCCTGCTGATGGGAATAAACGATTTCGAAACAATATTTGTTGTCTTTCCAGACAGCAAATACACGAGCACAGGGCCGTCGCGTACCGGCGGCTGTTACATAGAAATCAAAATGTAGAAACACGCGCGCGCACCACTTGAATATCAACTGAATTGGATATCGAGAGCCTCTCCCCGAGTGAGCGCACAGGGCTGATCAAATATTTTTTTTATGTTTTTTTTTGTTCTATCGTACTTGACGAAAACACGTATCTGCGTTGGGCTAATCGTTAGCAGCAGATTCTGAGCACATCGGGAGGGAATAGACGTTGTGTGGATTAGTATTCGTTGTTACCCCCAATTGGTTCCATGTTTGTTTCGGAAAGACACTAGCCAGTTTTAACTGGTTGCCACGTGATAAATTTGTCAAAAATCTGTTTGGTGTCTAGTGGATTCTCCTAGGTTTTTGTTATTAGTTAGGGGTGTCCCGAAAAACTGGTGTGAATCAAGGAAAATCTATTTTTCTACAAACTGATGGAACTGACGCTTTCTACGCGATAAAAAAAATTGCCTCCGACCTCCGGTTTTCGACAGTCCATGATTGGATTCCGACGACATTTAGAAATTGGACGTAGAATTTAACAATATTCCATCAAATTTCATTGGCATTGAAAGAGTATCTTTCGTGGAACCGAAGAAAACATTTGGAAATGAAGAAATTGGTTCGAATAATAGTCAACTCTACGATATTACACCTCATAATAGTGAAGAATTGTATCTTCAGTCGTGAAAAGCAGTGGATGTAAGCTTTAAATGATCGTAGAATACCATTTTGTCAACCTAACAACAAGTTCAAACCTGCGGTTTAAGCGGATAATCTTAATCTATGTTCTTGAATAAACAATCTAACGACTCGGATGCTAAAAGATTACTTGAAAGTATAAATAAAAAAGGTAGATCTAGTTAAGACCAAAAATGAGTTACCATAATATTTCCAAGTTTTCTCCCTTGTTGCATAATTAGTAAAACACTTACATTAGTCAATCTGATCATTATACTCAACTAAGAAAGAAATAGAAGCTACACAGAAGCTCGTTACGCTCGTTATATACGCAAGTACTATAATTTTGATATTTCATACGCTGCTATTCCATCGTACCCTCATTCTGTGAATTTTTGTACCTATAAATATTGCCAATCTAACGATGATCAATCATCGAAAATCGTTGGAGGCTGGAAGCGACGCGATGTTTACGACAATACATCCAGTGGATACAACGGAAGCCGTCTGCTCGGCTGTCATCGTTGGATAGAATCCTAAAAATTCCGCCTTGAAGGGTCGTTAGGTTAACGCGGTGACATCAGAGGGTAGCTTGGTTGCCGGTGCCTGGTAATATATCGAATGATGAATCCGCGCATCGCAAACCCATAAAAACCCGTCAAGCCCCCGGACAGATACGAGATACGCCCTATTACTGTCCACCAACACCCAAGCGGTCCAGCGTCCGTCCAGTTCGCAACGGCTAACTAAATTACCAGTTACATTTTTTACTGTCCGATCCCTGGGCGTTTTTTACCATCGTATCGAACGCAATGAAATGCTTCCCTAGGTCGTCGCCACCGTTAC
>NT_176676.1:307423-313974 GCF_000188095.3 Bombus impatiens | reverse complement strand
CCGCCGCCGCTGCCGCCACGGAGCGGAGGCACTGAAAGGCCGGCTGCGCCCCCGAAAATGTTGCTCGCATGCTTTTTTCCAACCCTACCTTTCCGCCCCTCTACCTCCACTGGGCTACGCAGGCTCCGCTTTTCGTGTACCACCGCGATGTGTTCCGGTTAAAACGATAGGTTCGCGAGAAAGAACGAAAAAGAAATCAACAGAAAAAATATATATACATGTATATAGGTAGATGTAATAATAAATACGTTCGAGTAACGGGCGTAAATGCGCGAAAAAAATACGACTCGTCATGGAGGCGCGGCCACCGGTGCACCGAGGGCGTACACGTTTCGGTGTTTTCGAAAAAATGTTCACGTCGAGTAGTACTCCCGCTGTAGGTGACTCCCTCCGGGATCGAAACATATTTTTATAGGGCACGAAAAAGGTTTACTAATGTCATATAATACTCTACGTCGCCGTCGGCGTTCACCAACCGACGACCTAACCCGACCAGAGACCAGCCATGGCGTCGCGTCGAGTCTCGCGTCGACGCAACGACACAGCGACTTCGACGACCGAGAATAATTATCAGCATTGCATTTAATTGATGGAATTGGATCTAACGTTCACGATGCCAATGTACTCGGGCTAACACGTGTGCAGCATGGTCGCTACTTGCGATAATCGGTACACATTGTTAAGAAAACCGTCCTTAAGTGGGCGTAATTGGAGGAAGATGTAATTAGAAGCTTATTACTCGGAACTGTTTCGTCTTTTCTGGGCCATTATGACAACTGTTGGATAATGTTGTGAAGGATTTTTTTGATGCTTGTCTTGTGAGAATATTGCGTGATATTTTCGGTGGATAGATAGGTTCTTCTTTGTCGATTTATCGAATTATGTTCTCGTGCGAGCAGACAAAATTGAGATAGATAGGAAGTTTAATTCGAAAGGAAGCGTTTTAGTAGGTTTGCCGAGAAGACTTATCACTCTTACGAACAATGAATTCTTTCACTGATGGATTATCTTTTATATCGTTTTGATTTCTGTTCGAATCTTCTTGATTCTGAACTCTTCTGCTTTGCTTCGAATAGTTTGGGATCGCCGTTACTCAAGAATAAAAGAGTGTCCAAAATCCATGACATAACGTCACGAGATCTTTTGTGGTACTCGCGCACATATCATCATACATTTTCAATGGCTGATGGTCTTCTAGATGGTTTCTGAGACATAGTAGTAAGAAGAAATATAAAACATTTCTTGAATATGTATCTTCTATTCTGAACATTCGTTCTTCATCGACGGATTGATTCAAATTAATTTATCGAGAAATTGTTACATTTTAACAAATACGCAAACAGTTCACAGGGAGATACGAAGATTCCTTTTATTAAAATGAAGTTTCATTTCCAAAACACAATATGCCCTCAATAACTTCTTCAAGCAAGATAGATTTTATTCTGAAGTCTCACTTACAAGTCAAACCAGCCTTCGATGTAACAACAGCTACGATGGAATTTAAAAATCTGTATTACGCGTATATAGCTTACCCCCATAACCCAACAAAACTCAACCAGCAATCAAAATTTATAGAAACCAGCGGCGACAGTGATACCACGAAGATCGAACGATCAGTCTGATCTAGCTCGTTTATACGGTTTTATACGAGTCTCATTCGTAACATTAGCTTTAGACAGGGTAACTGCGTTTCGTCGATATATCGTGTCCAACAAATTTCCGTGAAACGGCTAGGAATCACGGAGGAAAAATTTATTAACTGCAAACCGATGGTTGCGTCTCTCTTCAATGCGCACGCGTGCACGATAGAAAGCGGTTTGTTTTGCAAGAACGATAGACAATGGCGATTTTATTTTTACGAAGAATTTTATTAGGTGCTCGCAAAATCAGTCATAACTAATATTTTACTATTGCTCGAAGCGAAGAGGGGGGAGAGATGTAAAATAAAATGTTGCACCCGTTTATGCAACTGCCGGGCCACTCGTTTCGGAAGTGAGACGGTGTAAATTTTACAGTACGCGGACGATAAACGTGTGCGCCAGATGAAACATGGTCCGAACCATTTTTCTTCGCCATCCATTTGCGCGTAAGTCACCGTGCTGGCATTTTTTCCCCTGCGTGTGTGCAACCGGATCGTTATCCTTGGATCATAATCGTTTTCGACCGCTCCGACTGCCTGTAAATGTCCACCGGACGTGTACGCGTTTCGGAAACGATTCTGGAAAAGGTATTCCGCTGGGGGATCTTCGATTGTTAGAATGAATGGATCGGCTGGAGCATTCGTTATTCAGGAATGATGGCAAGAAAGTGTAATCGTAGTTATTATCCAATAGAATTGATTAATCATTTCCACGTGAATGATAAGATCATGAAACTGGTTTGGAAGATTCATGGCCTAATAATAAAAGCTTGAGAAGAGATTTCAGTTGCTTTTATTTTTCAATACATAGGAAACCTTACACATTTTGAAAACGTATGAAAACGTGATGAAGTAGCAAATTATATTTCATTTGCCATAGGCAAGACAGTGGTCATTTTCTTTTCTGAAGTCATATAAACTTAAGTTCAAGATGGATATCTACTTATAATGTCACTTGCATGACATTTAATGTACACTTAATTGACTTGATTTAGAAAACCAACATGAGCAAACACAAAATTAGAAATGGCATGGCGTTACCTAGCTGTTTTCAACTTCACTTGCAACTTAAAACAATCTCTCAAACCATAAGTAATGCAAGTTATCACCTATAAAGTAGTTTCAACTCGCTTCAATTTAGATAACTTCGCTGACCTAAATTACATTTCTTTGATCGAAACTTAGGAAACAATGGCAATTGCAAGAAATATTTTCTATGAAGAAAATCCACAAAAGGAAAAGAAAACGTTTAACGTCGAAGGGTCTCTAGTATGCCCACGAAAACCGTCAGGAGGTACAAAGAAATTTGTAATGTACGAAACCACTGCATTTCTGTCCACAGATCTTCCCCTCTCTCCGTTTCATTCTCAGGTTAGAATTTTGTTATAGGCTCTCAGAAATCTTAGAAAACGATAATTTAATTCCAGAGCAGACCGGCAATTATCTATCGCGATATAAAATTATGCCCTCGGAACCTCCATGGCGGCGTAGCGTCCATGAAAAATGCAACGGGCTAAACTTTTGCGCTTATATGCCAACTTCCCGGAAGAAGTAAACCGTGCAGTTAGCCTAATTTATGCCAATATCTTTTCTTACCCCTCCTCTGACATGACTGTCTGCTTGCGAAGAGGTTAAAGGTACTGCATCTTGAGAGCCATCAGGTCGTAACAGATAGTACGTATTCGTGGCTAAATTATGACCTCGTAGGGCCTCGACTTCATCCCTCGTAAAAAAGGCTGGAACGGCCTTCCGAAACGAGGCAGTGCGCATAATTATCCCGCTACGTCCCTCATTCGCGCGGCCCCTCTTAACTTTACTGTCCTGCAGGACCTACACGGCTGTCGAAACTTTCCTGAAATTACGCGCAAGTCAGCCTCGAACCGCGATTATGCACACCTAAAGGGTTTCAACATTGATGTCTTGGCGTGTCCGTGTTGCAAATTAACGGGCCACATTTTGCCTGGATAAGTAATTCGTAGAAATTTCGTTACTTGAGAAATTTTGTGTTCGTCGAGGGTAAAGAATTATTGGACGAAATTGCAGAGAATTTAGACAACGAAAGAAGTTGTTCGAAAAGTTGACTTATCGACAGATTTAACATACCTGAAGCGTATCAACATTGACGCAAAATTGCTACAAATTATCGGAGCGTATCTTATTGGCTGACTTGGATAAGTAATTCGTAAAAATCGAGTTAAGTACTTAAGATCTTTGTGTTCGTGGAAAATAAGAAATTACTGTATGGAATTGCAGAGAATCTATGGAAGTTGTTCGAAAACTAATTTTTCGATGAATATACTAATAAAGTTCCGTCAGGTACGCGTTTGCGTAGCAAACTGTCACATCTTATTTTACCTAGATGTGTAAATTTAATACTTCAAAGATTATTTTAAGGGTAAAGGGACTGTGTTCGCGCAAAGTAAAATATTGCCGAATGAAATTGTAAAAAATTTAGGAAACAGAAATTTGTACGAGAAATTGATTTATCGATAGATTAAATACATCTAAAACATTCCATCGTGGTATCTGAATGCCTTTGCGTGACAAATTAACAAACATTTTGCCTGTAATGAGCAATTCGTGGAAATGCTTTAAGAATAAGAGAGCAGCGTGTTCGTCGATTATTGGACGAAATTACAGATAATTTCGGGAACGAATGAAGTCGTTCGAATATTTTTATTTTTACAAAAATTTTTATTGAGTTAATACAGCGTGTAATCAACGGTGCAGTTCTTTCTCAGCAAATTATATCGTAATCACGTGGAAACTGATCAGTAGCGGTAATTGCATGCGCGAAAGGTAATATTTCAAGATTCGATGTTGGGACCGGGTAATAAAGTCATTGGAGTAGCTGGTCCTAATTACTCGGAGAGACTGACGAGGCTCGTTAATTCTTCGATCGGGACACAGTTTGTTTCACGTTATTTCCTTGCTACGGTACATTATCACGTATAGTTATTGTGCCTGTAGACCCGATACTCGACTGTTTACGGAGATGATAAAACGAAACGTTATAGTTAAGTATCAATTTGCAGAAGAATCTGTATTAAAACACGCGTCACGTGAATTTATACGTTCATAAAAGGTTCGTTCCTTTTTGCCTGGATCGGAAGCCGCTCACGAAGGACAGCTACGTCGATATCGATCAGCACAAAAGGTGCACGGATACGTACCTACATGGTTATAGCTCAATTAAGGTCGCGCAAGGTGCAGGAATCCTTTAGGACACCCGGAAGGGATCAGCGTACACCTGCTGACCGAAATTTTCGCTAATATCTCGGTCGCGGTTGTACAATGTGACGTACGATTTCTGATTATTGTAAAAAATATGTCGTTTTGTACTTTGGGACTAAAGCCACAGTTAGGAGAAATTGTGGCGCGATAAGTCGCACGAGGCTGCTATTTCGTATTGCTGTATTCAAGGAATCAACTCACGATTAAGAAGAATTTTAGGGTGATAATTTACACAAGAGTACCACTTTGCCGCGTAATTTTTCAGGAATTATAATCGCAATTAGGAAAAATTGTAGTGGTAATTTATCCAAAGGTGTTATTTCACACAGAGTAATGCTCGAGGAATCGAAGTCACATTTGGGGGAAATTAAAGGTGCTGATTTCTATAAAGCTGCAAGCCGGATTTTAATATTTGAAGCATTGACAAAATTTCTGCTAATTCAAGCAATTAAATCTTTACTGAAGGAAATTGTGTATAATAAGATCTCTTCGAGAATACTATTTTATTGTTTCATAATGTACTTATTCTTAATATTCAAGGAATTAAAGTCACAATCAGTAAAAATTGTAATTACATGTATTATACGATTGATTTGCTAAAAATCTATCGATCGATTTTATAAATCGAAAGGCAGAAAAAATGGATGACACTACAAACATTATATCGCAAATTCGTTTTATTCTAAGAACTAAGTTTACTAAGTTATATAGTTAGTCATATAAAAGAATAGTCTGTGCGTAAATGAACACTAATTAGTTTATCAGTTTGCCTTGGAAGTTTCAAAAATCAAACTTATCAGTAAACATAATTTCATGCTAATTCATGCGCAATTTCCTCGAGTCGCCGATTACCCAATCCAGTACCCGACGCATACTAATTATAATTTATTAATAACTTCTCCCCATCCTTTCCTCGAAAACGTTAATCAAAGGCGGTCTCTAGGAACGTCACCATATTTCTTCCACCATATTTCTTCCCACCGTATTTATCCTCTAAACATTCCCTCGCTTCAACCTTTCTCAAGTAAGAATATAGAAATCGACGAGGTTCTTGAACAATAGCTACACGGTAGAAAATATGAAGTGACACTTTTCTAAAACCGAGATATGTTCTCCATTCGGTAATTTCAACGCAGGCCTACGCGTAATAGATGCAAACTGCGAGCCGATCGGCTGTAAGGGGTCACGATAAAGATTAACTCGTCGAGCTGGTGTGCGCGTAATCAGCAAGGCGGGAACATAACCGTGCGAAGTTATCAAATTGATCAAGCCAAAATAATCTGTGCGAGCGGTCGGCCCCGGTTATGCGCCATAAACGCAGTGTATGAGCAATACCGCGTGCCACCTAACAGTGTACACGGTACATACGTACAAAGCAAGCACGAGTCGAACAGGCCAGTGTTCGTGGGATCGCCAACACACGGCCAGAGAACATAACATAACCCGATGTCACGCGCAGGACTTTACAACTCTGCCATCTCGTCGTTGGTCCTCTCGCCTCCTCCGCCATCCCCCTCGCCATCACCCTCTCGGTACATCGCCCTTACGCCGTTCTTCCCTTTCCAAATGTCTCTCCCTCTTCGTCTACGCCCCGCGATTTGATTTCTCCGGGAAATCTGTAACTCGTCGAGGTTGAAATGGCGTGGTTTTCCCAACGGAAGCCTCTGAAAGAGGCGGG
>NT_176676.1:292128-306965 GCF_000188095.3 Bombus impatiens | reverse complement strand
GGGACTACTTTTGCAGAGCCTGCTGCGGGAATTGGGTGGCGATGTCGGTGTTAACGTGCCACGATTCTGCGGACGATGGTAAGGATGGTTTGATATCGGCATTATACGAGCGGAAGTGGATAGGAAGTGATAAATAGACAACGAATACTTATGTAAGCTCATAGTCGTAATCTTACGAAGATGATTCATGAAATGGAATCTAGGTGAAGAATTGTTTGATCGATTAAAGATCATAACGAGTACCATACTTTGGATATTTTATATGTTTTTGCGTATTACATGTATTTCGTGTATTCTTGTATCTTTAAACTTTTCATAAACACAT
Organism: Bombus impatiens; assembly: GCF_000188095.3. Lineage (NCBI taxonomy): Eukaryota > Metazoa > Arthropoda > Insecta > Hymenoptera > Apidae > Bombus > Bombus impatiens. The sequence continues at coordinate 306,640 of NT_176676.1, read as the reverse complement.
AACGATCTACATTCTAGTGATAAGGAATACGAAAGTCACAAATGAAGAACATTGTTACATTTCTTGTCTTTTACAGTCGTTCGTCTATAATTTTTAAATTCAATGTAAAAATTCCACCAATGACTGCATATGAATATTATTTTTTATTTGGTTTTCGGAACTAAGTATTATAATAAACTGTTTCTTAAAAACAACTATGTTATGTTGAAGTACTTCCTTTGAGACTTCCAAAGATATAAATGTTAAAAAATCAGCGAAAAATGGACTTATTATATTTTTCTATGATTTCAATTGTGTGAAGTGGTGTTGAAGAAAGGAAGGAGGAAGATTTTATTAATCCTTATTCGGTGCTTCTTATCATTTTGATAGGTTATCATAAATATGAAAAATCAGTATGCTCTGAGCATTATTTTATTATTCATAAACGATAGGAACGATTTTATGCTTGGACATACAGAAATTTCACCTTTTCAACTTCTACAAAAGAATTTGCAAATTTACATATGTTTTTTATTTAAATATGTCTTTTCATTATATTGAGATTTTATTTATCACGGCAACTTTATACCAAGATAAAAATTACGACGATAAAATAAAGCGTGTCGTAATACTCTCTAGCATGTAATCAAGTGTCTGGATACTGTTAAACTATAATCTATATCGGAGTAAGTAAAATGAGCTATAATTTTCATAATTCAACCTCTCTTAAAAATTCTTACTTGCGGAAGATAGCAAACATTCTGTATATGATTAAAGAAATTATTCGTCGTATAAAACCAAATTTAGTATGTATTTATCCCCCTTCAATGACAAAATCGCTCATCATGAATTACAATTAAACGATTCGAATTATGTAAAATCGAACGAAATTCCCATTTTCCGTAAAGAAAAATGATGAAGAAAATTCTCCATAAAGATTCCAGAGGATTCTCCACAAAGATTTAAGAGATATATTTTCTATATGAATGTGACGTGCGAAAGCAACGAAAAGTGTTAAGAAGTCTCATCGATGCATCCGGAAGAGGAAGAAGCGAAAAGAAAGGCGGCAGCGAGATCGGTCATCGAAGTCTCTGAGAATGATAGAATGATGGCCAGAAATAGACGTCAGAGGGAAAGAAAACAAGGGGCCACTCGATGTACTGAGAGTTAGCTGATGGTAACGTCGGAGAAGGCACCAGTGAACATCCTCCTGGGTGCTGGCAGATATTACTATAATGCAACTCTGGACATAAACGCGTTTACGACGCGCTGCGTTGTCATTACGCGGCCCCTGCATCGTTCGCCAGTGGCTTTAACTTTATCGGCACCACCACCGACACCGACGCTACAATCATTGTTACCACTACCAAAAACGACCAGCAATACGAGCGACTACCTTCCCTCTCGGCCCAACCAAGAAGTCCCTCGCGTTCGAAACGCCGTTTCTGTGTCCCTACTGCGCCCTCGAGGAACACCTGTCTGCCCGTGCTTTACGGTGCACTCGTAAAAATTAATTACCTATAATTAGAAAAATCGCGAATGTGCCGGCGTAGAGCGTAACGCGAAGGGCAAGAGCGAGGATTCGGCGGAAGATATTGTTCACGGTGACTTTATGATCGTGAACAGTAGGATGATGGGTGGGGGATCTTCTTCTACCTTCTACTTTATCGCCTTCGTACGTACAAAAGATAAGTATCTGGGGCTTGCAAACGAGAATCGCGAGGATTCCTCTGGTGCCCCTAAACGTCCTTTCTAGTATTCAACGTGTGATTTTTCCAGATTTTTGGATTTTGTTAGAATGATCCAAGATAAGGAGGTCTTAAACGGTTATTAAGTTACTTTATCGTTCTATACGTACAAACAAAAAGTGTCGTCTGGTGCTTGCAAATAGGAATCGTAAAGATTCCTTTGAATACATTGAAATGTTGTCAGTATCCGGTATACTATTTCTCCGAACATTTGGGTTTGGTTAGAATAATTTAAGATAAAAAGCTTAAAGGATTGTGCGTTAGATGTAATTAGTAATAGCCATTGAATACTTTCAATTTCTCAAGTGTGTAATTTCATTTCGCTTCGATAATTATTAAAAATCAGAAATTCTTTAAAAGTTTGGAAATCTTACGAGGTTTAATAACTCTTTAAAAATTAGTGATACAGAATCTATTGAGCAATCAGTTCGTTTAAATTACTTCTTCTTCTTCGTTGTCACCATGCCCTTTCTCACAGTAAATTGATTCTGTATATGATCCGAAGAGATTTACATAATTGGGGTCACAGAAAAATTTAGTTTGTGAAAATTGTAGATAAAGTGAGAGTTTAATAGAACAATTCGTAATCTTCCAAGTATTGAAACATTAGATGTAACTATAATAGTACTATCACGAAGAAACATTATTGAGATAAGTTAGATAGATACATATTTTTGTCGTTTTCTGTATCGAACCGTCCAACCAAGGCGACTTCACGTAACTTGAAATTAAACGTAGATAAAACACTCTGTTAGTAGAATATTTATTCTAATCGAGTAACTTCTTTAGCATCAATTTTACAAAATTAATATAAATACAAACTATATACAATATTTCAATATATTTCTTCTAAACAAGTTCTTTAGCTTCAATTCTTTAATAAGTATTATATAATATTTCAATATTTTGTACTTGCTGCAGTATTACAATGACGAGTATCAGAGATTCGTTTAATTTACTAAAAGGAAAAAGAAAAAATCTCAAAAGGCGAGAAATCAGATCATTCGACTTTCAAATGAATGAAATTCGAATCAAGTAACTACAGAATTCGAAGCTTCTCCCTATGCTCACATTGTATCTATTTAAACTGACATGACAGCATAGTGGCGCGTATAGAGAAGCCAACTGGTCGAAGGAGCACGAAACGACCAGAAGAAGACAAAGTGCCTGAATATGTATTCGCGCGTGCGTTATATCCATCCATACAACGTCCATGAGCTCTGTCGTACACGCATTGCCGGGGTGTTGCGGCAAGGAAGGGTTTAACGATTCGCGTAGCTGCGTCGATTTACGGCCCCTAAAACACATCGAATGCGCTTTATATGTATGTAAATTAGGTCAGCCGCTTTGGTTCGCCCGAACCCCAATCTTCGCGGCGCGGTGCACAGGGTGAAACAGAGTCGAAAGTAAAATTACGACATTTTCGTTCGGTCTTCGCAATCGCGAAGAGAACGTATAAAGTCGAACTTTGGCCTGCGTTGCTTCGACTTCACACAGAAATGTTGCAACGTGTATGTGGATGATGAGATATGGAATACTTTTTGCCAGTGAAGTTTGGGTAATAAGAAGAGTGAAAGAAGAAGCTTGCGAGAGAACCGATACTTCACGCTCGTATGTTCGAAAGTGCTGATTCTCAGAATTACTTCACGTATAACACGTTGAAAAATGTAGCTACCTCACTTTTAAAATTATACGATATATACTTTTTTCGTAGAATGTAATTAGCATTATTTTAAGCAATAATGTTTGTTAAGACACTCTGTCTATTGTATTTTCTAAGTTTTTTGTTTACTTTAGTTTCTAGTTCTTTTAAGTTTATCTTTTGTTGAAATGTATAGACACAAAGATCTAAAAATTGCATCAGTAGTGTTAGTTATTCTTAGACGATCGATGCGGCGTAAAATATGGACGTCCGAGATTCACAAAAGCGTAAGTCAGTCTGCTGATATTTTTCATAAAACAAAAAGCATTTTGCATTTATTATTATAAAACATCCGTTATATTTGCTCAACAATTGGAAATATATTACGACAAGGAATAAAAATATATAAAAATATTATAATTTATTATGAAGCTATAGGAACGATATTCTTAAAATATATAAAGAAGTATATGATTAAATCCAAATTATCAACGTTTGATTGCTATCGCTATAACTTTTATGTGAACCAGTAGCAGCAGTATGTAATAAAAATTCCATTACATTTGTAACGTCCTCTTTAATCTTCATTGATTAATATTTATAATAATCGAACACACTTTGGAAGTTTATAGACAATCGTTGAAGAATGAACGATCTTTTTTTGTGAAATACAGGAGCATTAAAATTCACTGCAGGAGATAATTTCGCAGTCTAAACGTTCGTTCTAGTAGTAATCTAAGCTTCCCTTCCCAACTTCTCTTATAATAGCAGTTAAATCTTCCCACCACTGTTCCAAGAACGAAATAAGAACACAACGAACAACACAGATTATTACCAAATAAGACTACCAAAATCTCTAACATGTGCCCATAAACATGTCAACGCCATCATCATAGTAAAACATCGAAGGAGAGCTCCACTTTCAATCGTTATTCTGCGTCCGTGTGAAGCAAATCCTGCAGAGACACGATGCTAGTTTTTTGTCGACAAGAGGATGGCGATTTGGCGATTCGTGCGCGCTAATTATCATTCCTTTCTCCGATTACCTTCACACTTGTTTGCCTTGCCAAAGTCCGCTAATGGCCGCCCTTGAGTCGCGAAGCAAAAGGGGCGCCGGCCTCTGCCGTCTCGTTCCTTCCACCAGCGAAAATCGAGGCGTTTTGTCGGCAATAAATCGTAACAATGCAGCGACGGTAGAAGAAACGGCGAATTTTGATTTGCGAGCGTCCGGATCGCGTCCGTAATTTCAGTAATAGCTTACGCGGTTTCTCTCCATACCTCTCTTCTCGTTCGTTCGAAGCGTTTGGATGAAGAAGGAAGGAAGAAGAAGAAGAAGAGATAGGCCACGATTCAAAGTAACCGCTTTCAGAGCGACCGTTTCGCCGTGGTAACTTCATAAAAGAGCCCCCCCGCGTTCAGATGATTCTCTATAAAACAGTATATCTCAATTCTCGAGGTACCTACACTCACACTCGTCCACGTTCTTCGGAATATAACTGGTGTTCTCGCTGCTGTCCGCTTTTCTTTCGCCTGATCGACGTTTATGAGGCTCGGGGAGAAAGTTTGACGAGCAAGTTTCGGAGGGGTGGAGCGCGATGGTAGATTTAGGCTGCTCTTGCTAAGATTTTTTTTAGGCATTTCAACGAAGTTAAATAGTGGAAGTTAGTGGTATTCTTCTATATTGCGCAAAGGGAAATAGTGCTTTAAATTTCTTTGAAATCTAATTGAGTATTAGAGAAGTGGTTCTTTTGTTGTCTATAAGAGGTCAATGAAGATAAATGTAGGATATAGGATACTTTTTATTCGTTTTAAATACTAAATCTACTTTAACAAACGTAATATTTGTTTGGTATGACGCACATTTTAAAAAGTTTGACAATCATAAAAATTTCAGTAATTTTATTTGTATATATAATTTAACAAACAATGTTACAATAACATCTTGCACGATATAATTTCATACTTTATGTACGGCTAATCTTCAAAGATATAGAATTCACCTAAAGAGAGGAAGAAATCGAAATGGAAAAACATAAAACATGCATATGTCAAAGAAATAAAAAGTCCATCGAAACCCTCAAAAATATAAATCTACAAAGTTTTCATGAAAAGCTATTATTTTGAAAACTGATTATTTGTCCACTTTGATAGTTAAGAGATCTTGGATGAGGAACTGATTAAAGGGTAATTCGAAGAGTTATCCGACCATCAATATTACATGGAGCTATCGAAATGGAAACAGTGTGTGGAAGCACCCCCAGGATGGGGTCAGAGAGGCCGGCCTGGCACCGGAGGGAAACAGTCGACGAACTTTATGATCACCCAGTACAACTTGAACGGGAATAGCACGTTCTAAAGGCTTGAGCGCCGCTGCCTACGTAGGTTGCAGTTTGAACTATAAAACGACGTAAATTATGGCCACGGATTGCAATATTATGAGGCTATATACGCACGTTTAATGATCGAAGCTACCGGGCAGGGAAGCGCGGCTAAATATTGTCCGGAAATGGTGTGAAGGCACAGGCTGACTCGTCTTTGCCTCTGACTGGCAAGTATTGACCGATACATTCGTGACTGTACGATGCGAGGCTTTCCATTCCCGGATACCGGCAGATTCCGTGAGAAAATGCCTAGAAACTTCCGCCAAAAGACGATCGAAGGACTCGTAACTCAGACAAAATCAACTCCACCGCCGAATGAAGTCACGCGGAGTAAATGCATTACGACTGGTAATAATTGACACCTGTTTAAAACATTGAATTCTCTACGTGAAACTCGTATCTCTTTGCTGGTGATATTCGTACTAGGATTTGGAACTTTAGATTATAATAATATAAATATAATAGTAATAACTATATAACTATAATATAACTATGAATAGATTTTAAAATATTTGTTCTTTTTAGAAAAGTTGTTATTTTGAAATGGACCTTAAGACGTTTTTATTCTTGTGATAAAAAGGGCTTGAGATTCTTTTTATTCTTGTATTAATCTACATTGTATTTTGAGCAAACAGGAAGAATGTAACACATGGGAAAACTGTATATCACGATCTTTGGAAACATCTTGAAAGTTTCTTGCGTCTTTGTTAGTTAAATTTCATTATTCCGTATTCCTACTTGTCAGAATAAATAGCGGCGTATGCACAATGCACATAGAAAACCCACTGGCAATGCAGTAATAAAGAGCAGTATTATTCAAGCTATTAAACAATTATAATAGTTATCGACAATTACAAAGGTCACACGCTGAAGTCTCTGAATGGCTAAACTTTGGGACGCAAACTATCAAATGTTTTTAAATTCTTCCATCTCCTTAATTTCCAATATTCCTAACTTTTCTCCACATCCTGCACCCTTAAACTCTCGAGCGGTGTTATTCCTCGTTAAACAATCCGCAGTAGAGTGATATTCCAAGTGATGTCCATAGAAATCTGTAAAAATCTTTCGCCTCGAAAACACTCGATCTTTCTTCTCGCAATTAACCCGGTGCCTTCGCTTTTCTACGTTGCCGCTTAAAATCTCGCTGTGTCTGGCCCTCTTCTGTAAAGAAACTCGAAAGAAGAAGACGCAAAAGAAGAAGAAGTCGATAGAAGGAATTATTCATCAAGCAGCTCGCCGGTGTTCTTTAAGCACAAAGACAAGGGAGTCGTTTGGAATCCATTCAAACAAGAGCGAAGTGTTTCTCGTTACCGGATCACGGCGGGAACCTAGGGAACGTAATCTTTAACGTGACACGAAGATGCGGGTGAAATATCAAGTTCCATCCGTTTCACGATGAACCTGTCACACGTTCACAGACCAACACTCTCTAACCGAACACGTTTCATTTTCGAACTCGTGAGTTGTAAACTTATTTTTGGCGCTTCAAGTTTGCGAAAATGAAACACTGAACGCTGTAACAGATATATATGTATAGTATAGTTAATATATAGTTATAGTATAGTTATTTTATATATATATATATATATATATATATATATATATTTGGGGCGGGGATATCGTAAATCTTGGGCTTAGCTGAGGACAATAATTGTTAATTACGCTGGTTGCAAGAAGCGACGGTTTCATTTAAATACGGTATAAGTAAGCTACACCAGGCTGAAGGGTAAAGGCAGGCGAAGCGTCGCTAACGAATCTAAACGCCGGAAGGGACAAGATCTGTTTTATTATCGACGCATAAATTGTGCAATAAACAACGACATAAGACAAGACGGTATATTACTCAGTCGTAAAAGGCGAGAAGGTTGCTGTCGCGGTGCTCGTGGTTTTGTTACATTTTCGCGGGAATGTAGCAATGGACGCGAAACAGGGGTGATTTCTGTGTAGCTACGTATGTTATAGGTTCTCTGCCTTTGTTCTCTTCCTTGGTTCTTGCGTAAATTTATGCAGGCAAAGTCTGGAAGTTTTATGTAGTGTACCAGTATTAAGGATGAAACGGAGCTTCGATGTAATAAATGTAAGTAGCTAATTCTAGTATAATATAATATTACGGGAAATAAAGTAAATCAATATACATATATACGTGTATATCGTTTGACATTTGTGTATTACAGTTTATAAAACGTTTATTCAATTATTATTACGTTTCATGAAAATCCAGTCACTTACAGTAGTACGAATGAAGTATTATTGCACAAAATAATTTGCTGTTCAACTTTTTTGTGTATGTGACAAGTGTATGTACTAATATATTATAGATGGTATTGAATATTTATAGATAGACAATAAACAATCTGCATAGACAATATAGATAAAAGATTGTTAACGTTTAAAATATCATTCCCTTCGACAAAATGTTCATAAAAATTTCATGAATAATTTCCTTAGATAACCAAAACAACAGAAGAGGAGGGGGCCCTAAGATATCAAAAAGGAACGAGACCGCAAACGACAAAATGGAGGCTGTTCCGCGAAAACGTGATAAAAGGAAGCCAATACGATGAAACGAACTCATTGTACGCGCTCTTCCGGAGAAATATAAAGAAAGAATGTGTTTTTAGCGAAGAACTTAGCTCTGGTGTCGAACATATACATATATCGAGAAGTGGTTATTACGGCAACAATAATGCGCGAAATTATCGATCAATGGGAGGTTGATACAAAGAGATCTTCCCTTAGATTACTTTGTTTCCTGGGTATCCCCGACCGGACACGACATTGCACATCCTCGCGGTATTATCATCATCAACCACCTGCTCTCTCTTCCCTCTGTTCTCCACCTCACTTTGAATATAATTCTATAAGACGCGAATTTTCGGCGTGCCACCGTGATCACGCGACCAACCAGAAACGTGAAACCAACGTTTCACTTATGCTTCTATTCCCGAAACAACGTGAATCGATCCCCATATGTCTTTTTCGACCATGCATTCTACCGAGAAAATGGGAACAATGTTGCAAAAAAAGAATAAGAGCGTTCCTCGTATTCCTTTCAATTCATCTTCATTAGGTAATTATCTTGACCCAAGTGAATCCCTTTTATATTCTCCTCCTTCTCTTTTTCTTTACCATCAAACCATTCTTCCTCCACGAGCGTTCGCTTACCTCATTGTTTTCTCGCCTTTCATCGAACATGCACCGATCGACAGTTTCGCTTCCTTCGTTGGAGATCACGCAACAACGTTGAGATGGTCGCCACGCTCTCCCGCATTAATTAGCCTCAAGGAATCACCAGGAAGACCGGCATCAGGGACCAAGAACCCACGAAACAGCCGTTACGCATCTTCAAGCCCTGGGTTTATACTTCTGGGAAGATGCTCGTAAAGACTGCTTGGCTTTCGTTGGCTCTGTTATTAGCCGCGCATAGTCTGCGACTTAAAACGAGCCAAACCTGGCCCTGTGCAGAAGGGGGCCTCGAGGATATAATCGCGCTTCGCCACTCTTGCAGCCTTTCACCCAATACCACTAATCTACCGCGGCTGACTACCAACGCGAGAAAAGGTGGCCGCTTCGGCTACGCGGGATTAAAAGGCCTCTTCTCTTCCTTTAGAACTATGTTTCTTTGCCAGGATTGAGTGATCGAGGAAGGATGGATCAGCCGCGAGCGTTCTGTGGAATTTAAGGATAAGGTTAAAATTTATTGGTTAAGTCGAGCTCATTGGGGTAACAGTTTAAGCAACGACTCGCAGGGAATTTTTCTATTAACAATCACCCACTTTTAACTTAATACTTCGTGATTTACACAAATCGCATTAAGCGCTTCATTTCGACTAATTCACACTGAATGAGTTACATTCAAATCGCGTTCATAGTTCTATATTTCGATTTTTAATTTCTACGATGATTAGATGACACCTTTGTGGTTCTTGCTTGCAGCCTCGATTGTGTTTTTATTCGTACGTTGCACTTTGTTCCGACGTTTCGCTAGCGTTTCAGTTGTCTTTATTGGAGGTATAAAGACGCGTTGATGTTAATAAAAAGACGATTGAAACACGAAGAACCACGAATATGTCAGCTTATCTATATTTTTGTACTTTTGTAATAAAAATAAGCTATTATAATAAAATGAATCTATGTGAATATATTCTAACTTCAGTGTAAAAGAATATACTGTATATGTATAAAAAGAAACGAAAGAAATAGAGCGAGTTTGCCTTTTAATTCAGATGCAGCAAACGATCAACCGTAAATATCTTAATCCCAATTCTACATCATATTCAGCGCTATTTACAATTTACTCAGTCTTATTTTTAAAAAATCCTCTAAACCACCATTGTAATCCACCCAAAAAATCCTCTAAATCGCCATTATAATCCACTAAAATACCAGAATTACAAACTGAATCTACAGGATTAGGCAGTCAAATCGGTACCTCGTCCTGCATAAAATGACCTTCCCTATTAAAACGTTTCCTAAATCTCTTTCAATCGATTTCGTTGGGAAAAAAGAAAGAGGCAAAACGAAGTATCGCGAGAAGCGTCCCGTATCTGTGAAACGGGCAGGTAGCACTAGGGAAAGACAGGAAGCGTAAAAGGAATCGGAGGGTGGCGAAGTCACGGGGTAAGATCATTAGCATCCGTTCGGCTAGAAGAGAAATATTCAGGGAGTGAGAGGTAACGTCCGATCGGTGGCGGCACGCCACAGGGAAAACAGAGAGAAAGGTCCCGTTGGGTGCCGGAGTGAAGGCAATCCCCGTCGGGACGGAGAAGTTTTACGCGGAGATTATCAGGAAGCGGAGCGGACGCCCATGAATACGGAGATCCTGCCCGATAAAAGGACGAAAAAAGGACTGTGCGAAGTGACGAGGAAAGAAGAGCGAGAGCGAGAAGGGAGAGAGTGAAAAAAAGGAAGAAAGAAAGAAGGATGACAAAAAGAAAACACGGAGTAGGAAAGGTAGCAGGTAGTAGAAAGGCGTCGAGAGGAAGGAAGATGGAAAAGCAAGGGGCAAGTGAGAAAGACAGAGGGCCAGAGGCAGTAGGGAAAGAGTTGGTAACCCAGTGCCGCCAGGAGAGTGCCGGAGCAATGTAGTCGACCACGAATGAGCGTACCAACGGATGGAGAGGCAACACTTTGTAGTTTTAATCGATCCGGTGGGACGGGGGAGAAAGACGGAACAGCAACCCCCTTCGTGCTCTCTCGGAGAGAGGGTGAGTCGGCATGTGCGGCAAGGAACGCGAGGGTGAGGAGGGAAGCACGAGCCAACGACTGGAGAGACGAGCCCAGAGTGGAACGAAGAGGGCGACTATCGGTGGAAGAAGGACGTGGCGAAGTGGCCGAGCGATGAACGAGGAAACGATGGTGCAAGAGGGATGGAAGGAATACCCGGAGAGAGAGCGTAGAGACCCACATCCTGCCGACTCCTACAACTTCAACCACCAGCTGGCTACACCTCCTGCCTCCGACCGGGGGCGAGTTATATGTGAAAAGCACGTGGACCTTCGGGAGGAAGAAGGACGAGAGGATTCATTCATTTCCTCGTATATTTCCTGGAAAAGATCCGCACGTACTTTCGTCAATGTCGCCGGGGTTTCAGGCACCGAGGAACAGGTGGAAACTAGCCTTTCTTTAGGAATATTAGGTCGCCCAGTTTAAGGGATGAATTCTCTCGCGAAAATTATTTTTAGCGAAGTTTGGAGAGTCGAGTGTTTAAGGAATATTTAAGAATATTCTTAATAATCGTAAATTCATATAATTGCACTAATTTATCATGAATTTTATGATAAACGAAAATATAAAATATATTTGGTATCTACTAATCGAAGAGAAGACGATCCTAGAGACTCTTGAAGAGTAATGGAAATAATATGTAACGAAACTGATATTGGTTTTTTACATCAAATGACGCAAGATGTAGTTAAAATATAATCAGTCAAAATATGTTTCGAAGATAAAGTCAGTCTTAAAGAGATAAAAGCACTTTCAAGGGATAAAGACAATATGTAACAAAATTTGAAGGCGAACTATTTCAAATTAATCTTGTTAACGATGCAACTTCTGCAAGATTTAATTCCGCTGAAGAAAAAGTTAGCACATCAGAATCCCAAAATGCAAAATAACTTGTCGATTACGTTAAGGGAGACTTCTTTTGCGTAATTTCGAAGATGGCTGAATCAATGCGTTTTCATTACGAATTGCGAGGTCTAATCAGAGGTTTCGCGATCGATAGAAGCGTCGTCGTAGCAAGTATAGGGCAGCACGTAAAGAACTACAATAATTTACTGTCAGCTAGCGTGACCAGCATGGTCGAACTCGAAGAACTCGCCGTCTTCGAGCGATGTTTCAGCCGAAACGTATTTGTAGCAGAGAGACGCGCCTCTAAGGGTCGAATCACGACAGAATATTGTCGAGGTCGATGTTGGAGAAATTGAGGGGAGAACATTAAAACACCGAGGGTGCGGACAGTAATAGTGGCGCCGACGAGGGTAGCTCGTCGCTCAAAAGGGGTAAAATTTGGACTTAATAAAGGCTGGCTGCGTCGTAACGAAACACGCAGTTATATTTACACGAAATTCTGCGTTCACGAATATTTTTACGCACGAAGAAGATCACTTGGAGGCACGCGATTTATTAAGTAATACTAAGTCGTTTCATTATCAATTTTTAGCGAAATATTGTGCCCAACTTGTTGAGTCCACGTTATTTTTTATCTGTCTGTTTCCATAATTAGCATCTGATGAATCAAAGGCCCAAGTCAGGAATATTTGTGACATGTATGCTTTATAAATTTCGTAAAATAATAAAAGTTGCAGTAGGAAATTTTAATTACGTTTATCTATAAGCATTGGATATAAAAGCACGCCAATGATAACTTTTTATATTCTGGAGAGAAAATGTTGATCACATCCTGGAAGATAAAGATGTCGCAAATTACAGATGGAACAGTTAGTTTCTAAATGATAAGAGGTAGAAAACAAGAAATGATACTGGTCTTCTGTACTTTCATGTCAAACATTTGACAAAAAATCTTGGAAATCTACTTAATATAAAATTTTGTTAGAAAACGAAGGATGCGGTAATATTCTTGCAAAATATTAAACTAGATAACGAGAGATACGAATTTGCAGTACAGATGGCGGAAATAATTAACTTGTAAGTATGCGGTGCATGTGCTGAGTCAAAGATAAGATGCAAAAACCATCCGTAATATATTCAGCCGTGAAGCGACCAGGCCACTCGTCCGGTGCAGTCCGGTGGGTAAAAAATTTCGAAAGATTTACATGCTATGGAAAAGCGTAATGCTTCAGATTCGTCGACCAGATTGACGCATTTTAATATGTATAGCGGAGGCATATTTCTTTCTAACTCGAGCCGATCTCTCTCTACTCGCCACGATGAAAATTCAAACCGCACGTTATTTCATTCGTCGATGTTTCAGAGTAAAAAGGAACCATTTCGTTCTCTATTTTTTCCCGATGGTCCACCATAAAACTATTCGTTCTCCTTCGTTCCCCGATATTTTCCAGCGGTTGTTACTTCGATCTGAATATCCGCTTATTCGAACGAATACGACAAATTTTAAGGTAGCAGAAGGACCGTGTGTAAAGTGTCCTAAAAAGAGCAATTTCGTGGCCATGTACGCACCTGTCACATCGACCTAACGACTCGAAACTCTTCTTCCATTCGTCTTTCAGATCGGTCGGTGCGTCGTTCGAAACTGGCAAACCCATTGTCGTCGTTTCAATCTGGGAGACAGAACGAAACGAAAATGGCGCACTATCGGCTCGTAGCGTTGCAATTACCAGCCACGGGGTTCATCGCGCCCCTGAAGATAAATGAGACAGTGGATCAACGTCGACGAACTCCGACTTCTGTGTACGACGATTTATCAAAATTAATGACCGCCGAGGACTACCAGGTCGACCGACCGTGTGTGTAATTGGAGTGCATCTGTGACTTGCAATTGATAGGCCAGATACTTGAGGATCACAGACAGGACATGTATAATTCGCGAGAAATGGTTTCGTGACGATTTTGGACCGATGACTGAAAATTTTGCAGACTTCTGAAATATTCGAGAGATGCTTTGGAAAGCATTTGTGATTATTGTGTTTTTGCATTATTGCAGCGTGGATATTCACATTATCGCAGAACAGAGCAATTCTTGCTTGCAGCCACCTATCTTCTTCCTGTGCTAGTGAATTCCTAAGAAAATGACACTCGCTATAGTGTTAAGCGCTAGAACTGCAAGTTCAATAAAATTTAACAAAAGTATGATAAATAAGATTTTTAGAGTAGAAGTCTAAATAAAAGAATTCTTCACTCTTATAAATGCTACATGTCCCGATTACAGTGAAATACACGGAACCTAAATTCACCCCAAATACCCCCTTCTTCCTCGCCGTCCCAATTCCCACGAAACCAACAGAACTACCATCCAGCATCCGCCTGCGGAATAACTCATCTCCTATAAATCTGTAAGAAAAACCAGAAGGACCGTCCCAGAAACCAACCAAGCGCCACCCATCGATTTTCAATCCGCTATCTCTGATCGTCCATTTTACAAGAACTAGCCGCCTCTGAAGAAAAAATTTGCCGATCTGTCCATCGGATGAGCGCTTAAAATCACATCGTTAGGAGGCTGGTGTCAACCGGTGGTGTCCCTTCCGCGCAGAAGACCGGTGGGTGTCGTGAGATCGGTCCTTGGTGGCAATCGCTCCTCCCGGGCATCCCCGGTCGAAGTACTCTTCAGCCCCGTCGGGCTG
>NT_176676.1:291651-291868 GCF_000188095.3 Bombus impatiens | reverse complement strand
GGGCCAGGATGTGGAAAAAGGGGGACAGACGACGCGCGGGTCCCTCTCGCGCGCCGCGTTCCACCCCCAAAGCAGCCTCGCTGGAGGCAGCTCGGACACTCATAACAATCATAACAACGGGATTCTCGCGAGTAACTCGCGGACCACCTCCGCGCATCGGTACCGCCTCCAGGACCGCCTCCATTGCCCCTTCCTACTGAAACGAGCATTGGCTGGC
>NT_176676.1:279374-291597 GCF_000188095.3 Bombus impatiens | reverse complement strand
TTGCCTTCCCTCGACTCAACAGCGGGGCCACTACGCAGCCAGACTGCGGACCGTCAGGATTCAGGTCCAAGTTTTCGCGCCGAGCTTCGACCGCGCAACGTGCACACCACGCTGCCAGCGACACGAGGATCGAGCCAACGTGATCTAGAACGAGCAGTCCAAGCAGCGATCGATCATCTTGGATCACCGATCTTGGGATTCGTTAAAGAGTGCGTCGAGTCTGATCGATCCTGTTTCACGAGGGGTTCGATCCGAGTCCACAGTGAAAAGGATACAGGAGCGAGGAATAGAAACCTTCCTGGACCTCATCAGACGGGATGTGAAAGATAGAGGAACGACTTTGAGTGGAGGAAGTTTGTGAAATACGCCGGTGGTAGGCGAGTGTGTGAGTTCGAAAGTGATCAGGGAATCATAGCGCAGAGGTGCGTGCGCCGTTCAGTCGGCACGTGGACGCACCAAAGGAACACGTTATATATAGACACATCGCGAATCCTGACTATTCGTCGATTATTACGGTGTGGTGAATTTATTGAAACCGGTGACGCGTTCTAAACGCAGTGGAATAAGTGTCCATCGCCAGTCGTCTAACCACTACGTGCAGAAACTACTGTGCGTTGTCGCGATCGATTAGCCGACCCGTGGCTTCATTAAGCCGGATCTCTACGGACACTGCTAGCGTAGACGTTCTTCGAGTGACTTATTTTAGACCTAGTGAACTCCGTTCAGTGAATTATAGCGGGCCCAGGCTTTACTCGTATGATCGAAGACTGTCGAAAATATATTATCAGGAGAGCCACGTGCGGGAGGCACTAAACGTGGCAGGTGCTACGGACAGGTGGCTCGAGTTAATTGCACGGCAATAAACGTAGACATTCTGCGAAAGATTGATCAACGGGCAAACTCTGAAACGTCCGTGTGTTGTACGTGTCTAGAGTGTATCCAAGGAAGGAGCCGCGTATCATTACGTTTTCTAACGACTACGCGTCGCACTGGCGATGCAGTAATAAAACTGACGACGACACAAGGACTCAGACTTTAACAAACTCCTAATTATCGCCGCGGGTAATTGCGACACGCACGTGACTGCCGTTGTGTTCTTCGACGTGGAATCGCGCGCGATAAGCACGGTCGCCGCACACCGTCTGACAAATAGAATAATTAAAATCACATTAAAGGAACGCTCGTCCGCGCACTTTGTGCTCGTTCCATCTTTGTGTTACATGATCATCTTCGAAGGGAACTGACTTACAAACCTCACAACGTTTTTCACTTAAGAATCATTACAAGAGGATTGCGATTGTTTCAGTAAAATACAAGACGTTTGAGTTATCAATCGAGTTTCTGATAAAAAAAAAAAAAAAAATAGTTCTATAATAAAATCAAAGGTGGTACTTCTGAAGTAGTATTCCTTCCGGGTTAGTTGGAACGATCGACGAATCGAGTCGACGTATTATCGGGCTGTGAGCTATTAACTGTTTGCTTCTTAATCGCTCCTAATTACTCACAATTACCCGGCGTAATTAAGTAGGCTGATGTCACCGGCGGTCGATGTATTTGTGAATCGTTTGTCCGTCGACGTCGGTCCACCGTCGCCATCCGGACTGTTATCTGTCGTCGCTGGTCGTTGGAAAATTACCGGAGGATCGTGAAAAAGAAAAAGAGGAGGCGACGAAAAGGTGCTCTCGAGGAAAGTCATCGATCGAATCAGAAAGCCGGAGGAATTGCGGTCGAATCCGTTGGTGTTCCAGTCGAGGGAAGTTTTATTCAGAGGCGATAAAATTTGTCAGACTGGGGAAGCGCGGCAAGAAGATTTTCAGTTCGTTCGAGCAGGTGGTATCGGGGTGAATAAATAGAACCAAGCAGTCGAGAGAATCTACGTCAGGACGACGTCCCACGTACAACAATCACAGGTCGTCTCAGGTGAGTGTCAATCATAACTCTTACTCGTCAATATTAAAATAGGACACTTAGGAAAATAACATAAATGATAAATCTACTTAGAAAATAGAATAATGTAAAAATCGATTCTGTTCTACAAGTCATAAAGATAGTTTGATACTTGTCGTTAAATATAGATAAGTTTCATAAAAATTTTATCATTTCATCAGGGAACATCGGTTGGTAGAACACGAAAGTATCTCAATGTTATTTATGTCCCGATAAAAAGAGGTTAACAGGAATTTTCGATCTCAGATAAAACGTCTAATTTTATGGATAACGTTATATTACACATCAAGATGAAAAGATTAAATATCAATGTGAAGCGTATCTAATAGAAAAACCCTATAATCGTGGTAATTGGTAGTAGTCGAAAAGAAAAGGGCACATATATTTCCATCAAAATTTGGTTCGGTCGATCCAGCCGTGTATTTATATCTGGCCAGGCAATTGCGAGGCTCGCGAGCGATAATCGTTGCTCCGATAGCATGAAGTTAATCTCTGTAATTAAGAAAGTTACTCGGGGGCCCGGCCACGCGGGAATGTTGCTAGCGAGAGATTGAAACCGGCGCTGGGTTCTGCACGGTTCGCCCGAAGCCGGTGATAATTCCCCGCGGCTACTTAGCTGCGTTCCAATAATTAGGGTGATAATTATGCGCGATCGCGTACGTGTCTACGTCTAATGTGACCTGAAAATGCTAACTGAAGGATCCGTTTCCTTTAACCTTCGAATAATTATTTTGCTCATGCTGTTCTCGAATTGGTCGTCTTCACAAAAAGAAAGAATCATAGCTTACTATTGGTCGTATGTAATATTCTGTATGTAATAGTATGTAATAGGACGTATGTAATAGTGGACGTATGTGATTGTAGAAATTGTTGTCAACATTTCTGTGGAAATAGGTTGACTTTTGGGTAATAGGTAACTTTTAACTTGGGAAATAGGTAACTTTTGTATGATATTTGTATCGGAAAGTTCGAGGATGTTTACTGTTTACGAAGATTTTTAAGGATATAGCGTAGAAAACATCTTCTTGCGAATAAAACTCTTGCTTCTTGTTATAATCCTGCAATGGATAGTTTAATCATGTTTCTTAGTTGAATGATTTTAGGTATAAAATTTCCTTGTGTTTGTCGTATTATTTAATTTTATCTCTGGACGTTTTGTACGTCTTTTGATCATTCTATAGCAAAAAAAGGCAAAAAGAAGTTGTTTATCTGTTTCTTATAATTCATCGTATTATAATTCGTTTCGTCATTTCAAACAATGTCTTCTTCGTCTACAAGAAAGAAAACTTGAAACACTTTAGGCACTGTCAAAAACTACAACATTAAAATCCGCAGCAAGTACACCGTAAAAATTCCCAGAGTCGTTATATGCTTTAACCAATAGATCACAATTACTTTAAATAAACATCATGTAACCTATTTATATTTCTAAGCATACACTCGATTAGGATAAAATTCTAACCAAATAAAAACGATGAAGAAAAAAGAGAAGTAACGGAAATATGATTCACGAGGTAAATGGCTAGAAGCGTCATCGCGAAATTTTAAACGTCCACTGGCGACACTACGCGTACCGCGAGCTCTTCATTACAGCAATTCGATGACTACCCCCACCGCTCTGGCCGACATCCACCCTCCACTGTTAAAAACGAGGCCGGTGAGCCGCGGTTTCCATCGAAATCATCGGCGGAATGATGCCGGAGCCGGTGGGTTGCGCGTACGCGCGATCCGAAGTGCGTGTCGAACACGCACGCACTCGTCATGAATCCAATTAACCCAGCCGCGCATACGCTGCGTGCCAGATATTTTCGATGAAATGACACCGTCAGTGAGACCACGTTGGCCACCGTGGCACACACGGTTTCCACGGACCATGTGATTGGAGAGGTAAACAGGAGCACGTGTTGGCAGCGTGACTACCGAGTGACGCGCGGGGGTTGAGGGGCGGATAGAAAGCGGGTAGGAGGTTGGACGAAGGGTGTGCAGAGTGGTTTGCCGGATGGGAAGGGTGTCGAGGGTAGAAAATCAGTGCGAGCAACCGGAGGGTAGGAGAGTTCTTTGCTTGCCGCCTCGGGACCATGGTGAGTCGCTGAAAGAGGAGGAGAGGGTTGGAGCAGTGGTTGGCCGAGAAAGAGGGAGAACGAGTGAAAGAGAGGGCACCGCTTTGCTTGACGTGGAAAACCAGGAAGGGAATGCGAGGAGAAAGAGGAGGAAAGTGCCGGTTGATGGAGATTCGAAAGCGGAAAATCCCAAAGGAAGCACTCGACTCGCGATATCGTTGGGACAGTAGTTCCCTCCGCCGACTTGGGAAGAAAAACCGACGCTTCTCCTTATCTGTCTTGAAGTACTTCCGATGTATATAGGATGGTTCCGTAAGAAAATTGAAAAAGCGGTGTTACAAATTGTTTTACTTAACTCAAGTTTGGGTATACGAAGGGTCTTCTTATTGAACAACGAATCTTTATTAGAAGAAATTTTCCTTGAATGGTTTAACAGATGATTATTTAGGGTGACAGGAACTTCAGAAACTTTTTACTTCTGAATTGTAACAGGGAAAATTCTTCTCTTTGAAAAATAGTTTTCATCTAATAGTACAGATTTCTCAATTTCATCCTTAGAATATATTTCGCAGCATAGGAACCAAAACTATGTTTTGTCAATTAAACAAGATAAAAGCAACATAAAATTCATAAGTTTCCATACAAGTACAACATTTATAGAATTGAATATTTACAACATGTAAGAAAAGGAACATAGAGAAGTAGATATTTAAAAGAAAAGATCTGCGTTCACACGGATCTAAGAAAAAGAGAAAAGCGAAAGTATGAATAAAAGTAAGGCGGGGGATGAGTAATAGAGAGAACGCGGATATTGTCCAGGTCAAGAAAAGTAATCGATGCTTTCCCCTTCTTAAATCCTTGCACATTTCTCCTCGTTCCTCCACGTTTATCCTCTATCTCTGTTCTCCTTTTCCCTCGGCTCGTCAACCCCCGTTTGCAGCCCCATTCAAGCTCCCTTTTAGCCGATTCAACCCCTGCCGACGATCCGGCGCGCGATAACGTTTCGCTCGACAACTTACCCACTTCCAGCTCGCTTTGTATCCTTGCTTCTCTATTTTCCATCCAGCGCCCTCCATCGATTATCGACTCACGAATCATCGCCGCTAAGCAAGTTACGCCACCGTCTTCGAGCGTCAAATGTGAATCGAGTGTTTCTCATCGTTTTCGTGCTCGAACACGATATCGCGTATTAATCGTCGACACATTCACTCTCTCCCTCTCCTTAAATTCGATTAAGCAATTTTCCTTCATTTGGAAAATTGATTTTCTTCGGTTATTCCACCGACTCGATCGATCTGTTTGTTTCGAATTATTTTGGCAGATATCGTTTCGGTGAAATAATTTAGTATGCTTGAAAATTATTTTGGATATTGGTATTTATAACGCCGTGAAATTTATTTTTTAACGGATGATCATTATTATTAGCATGGTTTTAACGTAAATAAAAGTACGGATCGATTTTCAATCATTAAAATACGTTGCAATGTTTTATGCAGTTTGTTGAAAATTTAATCTATATTTTAATGGTTAAATAGATTAACAAATTTAATCGGAAAATTTCTAAACTTCATGAAACTCCTCAGAATAAATCGAATATAAAAAATAGACTAGAGCGATTGTATCCTGTATTCAATAGACAATCTATTATGTTAAGCAATACATTACCTCACCAACGACGTGCAAGAACAATGTTCACGTTTTGCACAAGTGGTTCTTTGAAAAACAAAAATGAATTGTCGGAGGGTGGAAGAGATAAGAAATGAAACCCTTTCGCAGTTTAAACTTTTTTCTTTCTTTTTTCCCTTTGAGGGCAAATCCTTCTGCAAGCAATTGGACGACGTGACGCCCCATAGCGCGAGGCGATGCGTGAGGTGTCATTAATTCTAATAATTCATAAAGAAGCACGCACGTGCGTAACGGGGCGGGCCTGCTCGTCAAGGGACAAGCGTGATGCCACGGCACGAGTGTTTTTGTACGCTCGATGTTCCTAATAGACCTAATTTGCGTGTAAAAGCACTCCTGAGATTTCCGTGCCTCGTCGCCCTATTGAGGACTTCTTCTCGCGCTTGCTGGCAGCACTGAAAGGTCCCTGGCAAGAATTTTAATTCTCCGAAGAATGGACCCATGTTCCGCTCGTATTTTACGTCTGTCTCCTTTTCAACCAAGATGATACTTGATTTATATCTCTCGGGCCCTTGGGTGGTTAGTTTTGACTGGTTGCTCATTTGACGTTGAGAAAATTTTTGTGAAATTCTGTCTTTATTGGTTAATATTTGATTCTAATTGTTACGGTCTTGAGGTGGATTATTAAACGTGTAGGTGTATTTAATAATGCAACGAGTGGATGAAATCGTAATAGTCAGTTATACTAAAATTCAATGTAAGTACAAGTACAGAGATAGTGTATGCCGGTCGTAATCGTCGCTCGCTCAATGCTACTATGCTGATCGCAGAAAGGATAACAATTCAACTCTCTCCTAGGGAACACGTTCATACATTTTTATTGACGGACTTATTACAAAAAGTTCAAAGTTGCAGTTCTTATGTAACTCCGGTTGAAGATTACCAATAACATTTTGTCCGGAGTTCGTTTGTCTTTAGACTTTGTAAACCAAAACAACGTTGGTACAATAATATGAGGCTCTCCAGATTCGAATTTTCTGTTGGCTTATGTGCCGCTATAGTCTCTAGAGCCTTTGAGTATATAATTTTGTCTTGAGACTCTACTCCGTGTACTTAACGGAAGTTTCTGTGAAATATCTATTATCTGTATGAGATAGGATTTGATAAATTTGATTATTTCGATCTGTAGATTATTTGGGTGCTTAGTTTTGAAATTTTATTCTTTATTTTATTCTTGATCTCTAGATTTTTTTGATCACTTTTCCACGCTTCATTCTTCAGACTTAACGATTTTTTTTTAATTTTGTCTTTATTGGTAATGCTGTCTTATTGGATAAGTTATCTACTTAACAAAATTCCTACGCTGCTAATACCTTAACGTATCTCATTAACCTTTGCGCTTAACAAAAAATTTTGTAGAATACTATTTTCATCGAGTAATGTTATTACTCTTTGAATTCGTGAAAGAGTTTTTTTAGAAAATCTATCTTTGTTGGAAAGGGTGTTTTATTCAGTAAAGTTTTATAAACTTGATTACTCTGAAAATCCCTTGCATAATTAACACTTCGTTACCTTGCGTCACATTATAAATAATAATTTCCTGGATAATGTATGATAAATTCTTTCATTATTAGCACGTTCGTTACTTCACGTCATATTACCATATGAGTTAGTCAAAGATTCTTGTGAAATCCTGTCTTTGCCTGAAATAATAACGTAGTATTTAATACATTTGAATATTTCGTTATATAAAGTCCGTTTGTCAATATATTCGCTACTTTGCGTAATGTGTATGACACGTCAATCTTACGTAAGAGAGCATCTTATCAGACGATCACATTTTAATTTTTGGGAAAGATATATATTTGAAATCTTATCTGCATTTAGTACACTCTTATATTGTATAAAAAGTGGCAAATTATGTTACCTGCATTTAGTATACTCTTATATCGTATAGAAAGTGGCAAATTATGTGTATCATGTAATATAAAAGTATTAAAAGCCGACTATCATGTACATACAATGCTCGGATTTCTTCATGAATGGTTGTAGTGGACATAGTAAAGATGTTGAAACGCAGTCACTACGGAGGAAGAATGATCTTGGTTATTTTATAATATGTATATTTGTTATATAAGTTTCTCTTCTTACTGAAACAATTTGCAACAAGTACAAAATGTATCCTGCGTCGTGTAACTTTAAGAAAAAAGTTTGCAGCACATATTGCAATTTCTATATTATATAGTAAACGCAGTATGTGCAGAACACTCTGTGAGAGCCATTTTATCAACCTAATTATCAAATTTCATGTTCTTCACACTTATCACATATTCGCTAAAAATTACTCACAGCTACTTTATTTATTATTTGCTTTACAATTAACGCTTATGACTTAATAACGCACTTGACTTAATAAAAAGGAACTAAGAAATTAGTCATCGATTACACGCATTTAATACGACTAGAAATTAATTAAGGATAGTTGAGGCGACGAATCTGGCGATTTTTCGGCTCGATCGAGTGAGAAACGCGAATACTGTTCAGCAACGACGGTTAATCTCGTTGAAGTCGGTCGAAAAAAAGGGTCCAATGAACCGAGGCAACTCGTCTTTGGGCCAGATGTTAATTCCAACGACTCAGCGTGAGCCGCGAAGGCGGTTTAGTACGTAAATACATCTTCAGCAGGGGGTACCATTATAATGGGCATGTGCGGTTAAAGTTCTATTTGTGGTAATTCGGAGTTTAATGCACTCACGCTCTGATTTAGCCGGCGGGCTGACACTTTTTTTGTCCGGCGCAACCCCAACGACGCTGGCGCCGTAAAACATGAAATATTCTTCCTGCGGCTCCTCTGGATGGTCTCTGCCCGCGCGCCTACGTATATCGCATCATATTTTCCATCCTCCGTGCCAAAATTTGACGCCACATTATGCCAGCGCTCTCTCTCACTCTCTCTCTCTCTCTCTCTCTCTCTGTCTCTCTCTCTCTCTCTCATCGTCTCCGCTTCTCTCCGGATTATTTTCACTTAAAGCCACCACTGCAAGTTCTCGGATATGTTCCGCTTTTTGATCAACCTCCGCGACCACCGTTGCGAGAATTGGGCTAATTTCTCGGGGGAATGCCGACGATTTACAAATACGAGTGAAATACCAATTTTACATAATTTGCGTAAAATGAACTGACAGATTATGAATTATTCTATGAGTATGTTGTTTTATGATATCGATACGCATAATTTTGGATGTTTGTAGATTCGTTTGTGGTTTAGGGTTTTGTTTTTAATAAACACGATGTTCGTTAAAATAGATTTATGATAAAGTTCTATCTTGTTCTTAAAATTTCTAATATTTTACAACGTAAAATCATCAACGTAACCATCTGTCCCAACCTGTGAACTAAATCTGCCATCAACCTAGCCGTTTATCAAACTTCTTGTTACTACACATTGCATTAAAATTGTAAATTGTGACAAATAGAATTCTTAACATCTTCACTTGCATTCCAAAACTTGTAACCTTTGTAACTTTAAATCATACCAACTCTCGAATGTCTTGAAGTAAAATTTACCCTCAATCAATAACCTTCCTAATTCACCCTTAATCGCTCTTCGAAATCGTTGTACAAGGTTTCAATTGACTTTTAAAACGCATAAACGTAGAATTCCTAGCATTTTTACTTTTTTCCCCAAAACTTAGAATACTGCACCATTCTACTGATTCCGGAACACTCTGAAGTAAACCTATCTCCAACGTCACTTATCCATTGAAATTCTTAAATTATATTAATTCACTCGATTCATCCTGAATCCAAGTCATTCAAAGTTTCAACCTTCCTTCGCCTAAATACAGAATCGCTAGCATTTCTGCCCTTTTCTCAAAACTTACATCACTTCAGCATTCGAAAAACTGTCGTAAACTTCAGAGTTTAGGGCACCTAAACCTATCTTCAATCGTATCCATCCACCAAACTTTTAACATATATACTATGTCATCTCTCGAAATCATCTTTTAAAATTTCAACCCTTCTCGAAGCGTGTAAACAAAGCAATCATTTGGCGTGAAAGCATCGTGCTTAACCACAAACGTTTCCCGCAAATCCCGTATCTTGGGGCGTCCCAACGTCAATTCGAAGATCCCTTTGGATAGCCAATTTATGGCGAGTCGTGAGATCGAAGATCCGTTGCGTTTACGCACATTCGTCCGGTTGTATGCATCCTCGTCGAGGCGTTCGCACAGTCGCATTAGCAAGCCTGTATTGGGTTTAATCCTTGCGTTTCGTGACTCGGGACAAAGCCCCTCGGATTTCTGACGGAATGGTATCGCACGGAACGACCATTACCTCGGGCGGCACTTAGCCGCCGCGCTTACCTACATACGCGCGTTAAAGATTAATTCGAATCACTCGATACCAACTGGAGACTGCAGGGGAAGGAAACTCGATTCAGCAGCACGGTGACTACTGTGTTCCGATCGAATACGTTGCTATAGTGCTGTTTTCGAGCGTTTAGCGAACAAGCTCGACGATGATATAAGGGACAGAGATCCTTTCATCGCTTTGGGGTTGCGCTTTCGAGTTGCCGGAAGGGCGATCCAGGGATCGAGGGGTTAAACGAGTCGAGTCGGTGAAAGGAATGGAAAGGTTCGAGTTTGACACGCCACTGTGTGAAGTCGCATACTTGATATCTTGCAGGTTTGAGTTTGTTGAGCGATATTTGGGTAGACATCTGCTTTTTTAAGAAATGTGACTTTGGAGACGTGTGGCTTTTTTATTTATTGACATTGGTATTTAGAGAAGATGAAAAAGAAATGTAGAAAATTGTGAACTAGATTGTATTTTGTGTAGATTGAGATATCGATTATGTTGGAAAACTCAATGTTAGGAAAAGTTGACAAAAATATTAGATCTAGTTACTTTGACATTTTTAAAGTGTAGAAAGGAAGAAATTTAAATCTAGCAAGCAGTACGTAAATTATTGCACAATAAATTGTTTTCTGCAAGCCATAAAAACGCGAAAATATTTGCAAAAGAGAATTTTCTCATCCAATGCAATATTTTTCTAGTCAATTACTCCACTCCACTCCGCACAAAGGGGAGTACCGAATCTGTAGAAACAAAAAAGGCCTTGCACAAATATCGCAATTGCCTTTGTCAGCCTCGGTCCCACCAAATCATTTCATACACAGGGAAACGCGTTTCAAGCTTCCTTTTTACTCGGCCTCTTTAGCATTATGAGCACGGTCAGGCGCCACAAAGCCGCGATTATGCGTTGCCATTAGACCGGTCGATTGATTACGGGATCGTGCAAAAAAAAAAAGAGAAAGAGAGAAAGAAAAGAAGCCAGCAAGGACAATGTCGCGATGGGCGGTTGCCAACTGGTCCCGCTGGGATCATTTTATTGGCCGTGTTTCAAGTAGTAGGGTTACCCATACCGGCTTCTTCTACTTTCTCCCTCTCACTTGCACCTTTTCTTTTTCTTTTGCCCTTTAGCAGACAGCCTTGTACTTTCATCGAACAATTCGTGCCCCTTCCTTTTTTCTCGATGGTACAGAGATTTTGGTATTAGTCGATTTGTTTCCCGCTGAAGACAACCAGTCTTTTATCAGGAGCATGAGTATCGGTTAATTCTCGTTGACAGGTGCTATGATCGACGAGAGGGGTTGCCTGTTGGAAATAAGAAGACCATTCAGGAAATTTTTATGCTTTATTCGAATATATAGGTGTGCATACTTTTTATATTTTTTACAAATTTTGTGAAATGAAATAAGTAATACTTTGGGCATCCTATTTGATAAATATTTTTGACGATTATCATGCGACTAGCATATTTTATGAAACTATTTTACGAAATTACGACACTTCGAGTAGTTATCGCATACATTTGCATATACCCGCAGCTTGGTATTTTGCCTATTTTATATCAAAGATATTTTACACCGAAGTATATATCTTAGTTTACAATTACATGGCAGAATATTAAATACTCGAAATACTTTCCTGAAGTTGCAAAATTTGACACCATGATAATCATTTGAAGCTTCCACTATAATTTTTTAAATAGAATTTCCATTTCGATTTCCTTTATCCATAATTCTTCTCTAAAACTATATAATTTCGCATGAAACAATCATTCGAAGGCTTCATACATATAGTTTCGTAGATCAAATTTCCATTCGTATTTCCTTCATTTACGATTCTTTTCCAAAACAGTTCCCAAAATCTCGCACTAAGACAATCGCTCGAAGTTTATTATAATTTCTCAAATAAGAGAAAACAGACTTCTCTAACACCATGAAACGACGTCATCCCTAAATTCCTAACCCAATGTTCTCATGGATGGTACCATCCCACAGGCCGGAAGTTGAAACGCGACTGTCAAGTGAAGTGTGATGCGTCTATCAGGAAATCGAAGTCACTCGCGATCATCTGCGAAGAAGCCGGGGTATTTGGTGGCATGCTTGGCCATATGGTGATTACCCACGGTTATTTATAGCGTTGGTGGGCAAGAACGTCCGACGCGGCTCGTGGAAACGGTCCGCGTTTTCGCTACGAATTGGACCGAGCCTAAAATTCTAAAAGCGCGGTGATCTACGCGC
>NT_176676.1:274811-278776 GCF_000188095.3 Bombus impatiens | reverse complement strand
GCGGTGATCTACGCGCGCGACTCGCTTTCATAAATCGAAACCCGGATTTTGGGCAATTTACACGCACCTCCGTGCAACGCCTGAAGCCATGGATTGTCTCGAGTGTGTGTGTGTGTGTGTGTGTGTGTGTGTGTGCGTGCGCGGGAGGAAGAGAGAGAGAGAGAGAGAGCAATCTAGATACGTGTACACCTAGTTTAGAAGAAGACAGGGCGATAGGTACGACCATAGGTAGAGAAGCTAGCTAGTTGCTGGCCAGAGGCGCATGGTTGTTTCTAAACACACCTTATCTACTAGCCCCTATAATAAGGTGCGATCTGAGACCGTATATCGTAGCCAGCCACCTACACACACTTGCACGCACCAAGCCAGAGAAGAAGCCAATCCAGCGTAGACACGTTCTCTAAACGTTACCACATACATACGTATAAGTAGGGAGGCAAAGTAGTGGCGGTCAGTTCGAAGGAAAGAGCTACCCGCAATTCTCGGCCGTTTATACGCGGTGTTGTAGGCCACGGAGCGCTTGCAATTACAAGCTGGTCAACATATAATTATCCCCAATGACCATAAATTACCGGATTTTTATGCGCAACATTCTTAATTACCCTTTGAATTAACATCAATCAACCCCCTTAATTGTACGCTGCTGTTGCCGGCGTCGCTGACGCTGCGTTCTCTCTATCTCTCTTTCTTCTTCACTCGTCGCTCGATCATCTCCTCTTCGCACTTTCTTACCGCTCCTTCCCATCCTCCTAACTTCTACTCGCGCTGTTTGGTTCCTTCTACGATCTTCGTCTCCCTTCACTCGAGTCAGGAGGATAGCGGTACGATGATAATATGAAAACGCGATATTCGCCCGGAAGCGAGGACGAGAGAGAAATATGCAGAAGGACAAGCAGATAAGAGAGGAGAAGACAATCGAGGGATGAACAGTTGCGTCGATAGTCGCAACGAAATTGGTTAGAGGATCAGTTCTCGGCGGTTAAACGTCTCTGATCGGCGGTTGTGAGAGAAAGGGGTAGAGGTCTCGCGACGGGGTTTGTAACGGCTCGTCGCATAATGCACGCGTTTTAATTGCCTCCCTAGACACTCGACCGATCCTCGTATCAATGGTCCCCGTGTTTTAATTGCATATTCGATTACGTGGACTTTCACCGGCTGATCCCGTCAGCAATTATCGCTCGAGAAGACATGCCAGGATGCACCCGGATGAAAGCGGATACTCGTTGCTCGATCAAGAGAATCGAGCCTCTCCATTTCCCGGGAAAATTGACCGGATTCGTTGCACCACTGGACATCTGTTTCTTCGACGTTAGATTTCAAGAGTTAAAGTTTATGCAAAATGATTTTGTTCGTTCATTTGATGGCCGTTTGAGTACTTCACTGTTGAGTTTCTATTTGTTTAACGACGATGGAATGAGCTTTCAGTAATTGCGTTATTAGGAAATGTAACTCGTGAATTATAAACTTTATTGTTGCGATGACAATTTTTTTAAACTCTTTTTTTCAAACTCTTTATTGCCAAGAAATCTGTGCAACTACTTGTACTATCGTGCTGTCACGTGCACTACGAATAAGCGTGTAGATTATTCAATTCTCAAAACATCGAAACTTATCAATTCTAAATTTCATCATTATGGTGATAATTTTGTTACAAACTAAACTTTTTGTCATCAAAAACACTGCAATTATTATATTTTTATCTATACTAGCAAGCGTTTCGAGTATTTTTGCTCTTCGTATCTCATTAAATCTATTCTAAAATATTTGGTAATTCATCGATTCTAAAACGATACCGATGACAACTTCGTTTCTTAAGCACCAAATTCTTTATGACCGAAAAAGCAAAAGGGAAAGAAGTCGTGAAGTTATTTCTACCACCACATTGTTATACATATTAACAAGTGTTATTATAAAAGCATTCTTAAATCGATCATATTACCGTACGAAAAATATCTGTGACACGTATATAATTGTCAAAGTGGCGGGTTTACGGTGACGATAAATTTATCGTCGTATCCCGAGACCGAAACGAGATGCCTCTCGAGGTCTTATACGAGTTCGAAGCCTAGCAATTTTTAAACTCTGCGGCTCAATGACACCTGAACGATGAACGATCGTAATCACTGTCGATTTCTTCGTCCGTTGTTTTGCAAGGATTCTCCTTCCGTTTCACATATCGCGATCGCAAAAGAGGGGGAGAGGGGAGAATGAACGATGCCGATACGCTAATGAAACCGCACTCTCATTAAAGCATCCAAATCGACGATACTAATTGGCTAGCTTTCGGAATACCCGGCATTATACCTCAGGATGCGATATAATAATCGTTGCGGACGAATTCGGGCCGGACAGCCGGTGGTTAAAGCGTCTAGTAATTTCACGGGCGCAGCCCTAGAGCGATTAATATGATTCCAACGGAAATTAACGACCGCAAACGGAAAAAAGGGAGGCTCGTTGGATGCTCATCTGACCACACGTTCGTCGACAAGCGGTCCTTCGAAATGAAAGGATCGCTTAAGACACGAGCAATTTACTTGCTTTCAAACGAATGATTCGCTCTGTAAGATCTTGCGGTAGGATCACGTTAACACCGAGAAACATTTGTGATTTTAGTATTTTCATATTGGTTATCGCGTGATGAGTGACTTTTGTGTGGTTTGGTTTGATTCTATTGGAACATTCTTTCTCATTAATCTAGAAATTACTTTTTAAAAAGATATATATTACAGAAATATGTTACAGATGAATGTTTATAGGAATTTTCATACATGGAATCCCGATCCTCCAAATTTTCGACACAGAAATTCTTCAGCAAGTTGGAACAATTGCCAGGCAGAATGATCATGAAATCGTGCACCTTTCACGAGCAATTAAGCGTCCGCCTATAGGTTCCCAGAAATTCTCACGAATGATGCAATCCCGCGCGTTAATTCTCCGATAACGAGACACAAAACTACGGCAATTACGTGTTACGTAGCGCGTGGATCGTCGGCGTATGTATATAACAGAGTCCAGACGTGTTTCGCAGGCTGTGTGTGTCATTCGTGCGATTCTCAACCGCGATAGAACCGATTCTCTGTTTTGTAGGAAAGAACCTCTATCACGATAGAACGCCGCGTCGTCGACGGTCTCTTTAAAAAAAAAAACCCGTCCGAGAAATATTTACACGGGTTGCCATTATAAAACGCCTTTTATGAGGAACAAAGTAGCTGGCGGGCAGAAGGTGCGCCCTTTGACAATAATTTGTCCAGAATAACCGGCTTCACTTTCTCTCTCTCTCCCTCTCCCATTTTCCCCTCTCCTTCGCCCCCCTAGCCCATTCTGCTTCCGCTCGATCATCCATCCAGCCGTTCGTCATAGGTGCCCGGCTTTTAAAAAGTGAAGCGCTGGACTCGGGCCAGCGCAAAAATAGAAGCAGATGTTGTTAGTTGCGTTCAGCAAGTACACGAACCGCGGCTTCGACGATGGATCCCCAAGCTTTTGCCCTAGGGAAGAGATGAAAAAGGGAGGAAGAAAGCGATCGGGGAAAAGAGGAAGGTCTAACTGAGGCAGGAAGAAGGAAAGGAGAAAAGGAAAATGTAGAAACAGAGAAAGAAAAGGAAAAGATGGAATAAGGAGGATCACAGGTTTCCTGCAGTTCCTGTCTGGACGGCATGCTGATCTCATTGCCCTTGAATTCTTACTAACAGGCCTCTTAGATAAAAATAATTAGCCAGATAAATGCGAGGTGTCGGTAGGTGGCGAGGGTTTGGCCAGGCTGATTTTATTCTTGAATCCATCGAGAAGCCCCCTCCCCCTCTCTCTCTGCCCCCCCCCCTCTCCCTAACATTTTCGTCTGGTCCCGATGCCATCGACCAAATGTTTTTGCTTTGAAGTCAGCAAGATGAACGGCGGAACCTCCTTCTAATTTCCACTGTCTGCATTCTTAACAGCTGCGCGCAGCACGCTTCGATACGGCTGGCGGG
>NT_176676.1:233324-274372 GCF_000188095.3 Bombus impatiens | reverse complement strand
GTTTAATTAGCATCGTGTTTATGCGTGTCGTCCTACGCCCTTTTAAGTTTCCTGGGGTCCCAAGTTTCCAAATCTATCGAACGCGTCGTTGTTCTCACGCGGTTTTGCGAACTCTTCGAGACGTTCAGTGATAGGCTGCTTCGCGAAGTATAAGGTTCGAGCATATATTTTTTGGTGACTGGTGTTCTGTTCTTCAAAATTGAAGCTTCCTGCGTAGTTTTGGAGATGTGTAGAAACGTTTTGGAACCATGGAGAAATATTGTTAGTAAGAATATATGCGATATTATATGATAAATTGTCGGTGTGGCTGATTATATAGTATCTCTAGGTTAGGTTAAACGTCAGTAAGATGTTCGTTTGTACCTTTATGAACACGATTAAAGAAATAGAATCTAATAGAGATTTGTTTGATATTCAATATGTTGTTTGATATTATAACAAGTATTATAGTTTGAATAGTTTATATATTTTTACATATTGCATGTATGTGAACGCATGTAAATATACGTGTTACATATCTATGTCTTATTCATATATGCGTGTGTCTCATGCATTTTTAAATTTTGAATTTCCCATAAATGCATAAAAATCTGGAATTTAGTCATCAGAGCATCAATTGCAAGTTATTAGTCTTTTTAACTTTCTTTACTGTATTACATTTCATAATAATAGAGAGGTTATGATTTTTTTCGGAATTTGTGAGATTAATTGACACTTACGTGTTTTATTTGGTAAACATTAATACTATTATATGTACTTATAATGTTTTTAGAATATATTTAGGATTAAATGTGGAAAGAAAGAGTGTTAGAAGCATCTTGCATTCAAACGTATCGTGCTTGGCGTCAAATATCAGCAATTGTTTACTCACAGCACGCGCATCGTGAAAATTGCGTCGCGTCTCATTGACTCTACATTCGTATGACAAAAGAAAACAAGCCTTTTCTCGAAAATAAAAAAGCAATTGAACAAGAAAGAGTGTGTGTATTAAATATATAAGGTGTCTAAAGAATAAACGTACATATTCAAACTAATAGTAACATAAAAGTTAAGATAGAAATTTCAGATAAAGATTTTGATTGTCATTGATTGTTATTATCAGATCTAAGCCTTTCACTATGAACAAGGTATCATTGTATATAAGATTTGTCTATATATAGATATAATTACATGTAATTTAAAGCAAAAATGCTGTAAGACTATTGTTGAAAAAAGAGACCGAGTGAGAGAAATTTTTGTAGGTTATTTGTAGGTTTCATTGATTGTTACAGTGTTACATCGATTCTCGAATTCGTACGTTTGTGTCGAATTAACAATGCTTTAATCTTGCTGCTGTCTTTAAAATTTTATATTCTAATCTCACTTTTATTTCAGTGTACAAACAGCAGGCTTGGGACAAGTCTTCGAACATACGTCTTAATCCAAAATTGATTTATCAGATCATTATCTGACACATTTCGCCCATCGGCGCATATCGAACCGGGACAAATGATATTCCTGGCATTATGGAATTGGGAACGGGACAGGGGCGCGTGCAGGCGGCGATTTCAACTATTAGATCGGTCCTCAGAGAGTTTTGGTCGATTTGCAGATTACGAGTCCCCGGGATGCAAGGCTGACATGGCAGAGGGTTCGGCCGAGGAGGAACAGAGCAGTACCGCTGCGCCCGCTTCCCCGCCAGCTGATCTTCGCACTCTGAACACCCAATTGTCGCCGCCTTATCACCACCAGTCCCATCTCCAACCTCGTCTTCAGCATCTGCAGCATCCCAACATGTTGGCGACCGCCGTGCCGCCCAGGCACAGCCACAGTATGCTGTCTCATCAGGTGAAAACGGAAGCCGAGTTGGACGCGCCCTGCGACGTGCCATTGAATCTGAAGAGCGAGGTAAGTCCCTATGAATCCTATATATCTCTATTTCTCTCTCGCTCTCTCTCCCTTGCGTTCACTCTACGAACTAATGTACCGTGATCGATTAAGATTCGTTCTAATCAACACGGGAGCAGTCACTTCGTGAAACTCGCAATGCTCGTTAAATAACGCGACGAATTATACGAGAGATTTACTCGTCTCGTTCGAGTGGAAGTCGTTCGATTAATAGTTTAGAATATTTAAGGGGATGTATATTAAGCGACGAGGATTGATTTTTTCTATTACAATTTTCTTTTCTTTTCTATCTAGATGAGCACGAGTCGCGGATAAAATTTGGAGATTCTGTAGTCTTCAAAATTCATTATAATTTGACGGTGTTTAGATTGGAAGATAAAGAAATAGAATTATTGTTAGGATCTAAAAACAATTTAAGGATATTTAATACGTAAGTGATTTTAGAAATGTTCAAAATTAAGATGTTAGAAATAGTAACGATGAATAACAGCTAGAATTTTGTAATTTAGAGAGAAATTATTTAGCTTATATTTCAAGAAATATTATCTGTTTTTCGTTGCATGCAGATGTTTTTATAATTCGAAGCATATTAAAGTCAATAGTTTCGTAATTTGGCTAATTTTGAGAATGAAACGGAACGTGAAGATTCCTCCCCCGGTATCCGTGGATTCGCGCAGTCCTAGATAGTTAATAATAAGAAAGACCCTCAGTCGAAACGATCGTCACACTCGTTAGTAACGGTTTTGTGTGTCAATGACAACCAATTGTCTGCTTAAGTAGCTGCCGCGCCGCATCCCAACCTAAATCGGCCAATGGTCTCTCTGACCTGTATATGATTAACGTACAAAACAAAGCGTGTCGAACGACTTCCATGTGGACGATGGGGTCATTGTACCAGTTGATTCTTTCTTCGGGGATTGCACAACGCGTGATACCATTGCTCTATCGTCTATTTAACTGTGCCCCCAAACTTAATATTTAACATCCAACGAAATGATTCTTCGTAAAGGATATGCGAATTTCTTACAACAAATTTTCATTTAACTTTTGTAATTTCTTTAGCATTTATTTGATAAATTGTAATTAGAATCAAATATCCATCCAAATAATTTTTTACAAAAAAATACGCGTATTTCTTACAATTCTATAAGCTTTACTGAAGTTCCATACCTATTTCAACATGCAATTGATAAATTGCATATGAAATCAAATTTAACCCTTTGACAGTGCAATAATATTTAGAACTATATCCTCAAGGTTTTCGGATCCTTTTAACTTTTTACAAGCAATAAATTATAATACTCGCGTCATATGTAATGATGTTTAAGATTTGAAATTTTTAGTATTATATTCAAAAGCTTATCCAAGTCTCTTGTGTTACATTGTGAAAGGGTTAATATCTATTTACGCAAAATTATATGTGGAATCAAACATAATATTCAGCCAAATAATTTTTTCCACAAAAAGTACGCAAATTTCTTATAATCTTACAATTTCTCCGCAATTCATTGTATAATCGAGCGGTTCATTGCACACGTTATTCGACATATCCGTGAGTCATAGATCACCAAGTTCTAACCGCTTTCTAAGTCTCGTAGCGGAAGAAAAAGACAAAGGCGTTATCGGGTAGTTACTTGTAAATATACCCATATACTTGTACCAATCTAATCTCCATACTCGACACATACATAGCGAGTCGTTGGAGCATTAAGAGAGCGGCTGGCTCTCGGGTTATTACCACAAAACTGCCAGAAAAGGTTGCTCCCGTTAGTACATCGGAGCTCGTGGGAAAATCGTAGCAGATAGAATGTCAAAGTTTCTAACGGGGCTACCACGCCACGGTATGCGACTTCTCCTGCGCGTATATACGACATTTGCCTAAGCGTTTGCATGAAAGACTTCCGCGTTCCACGGTACGGACTAAAGTCTAATCACGGTTTCCAAGTCGCCCCTCCATCGAAATGGCCGCGTCGATCATTTATCAGACTGTAATCTGTATCAAAAGATCAACACTAGATCTTTGGCGATCACGATCTATCGTGCTCTCGTTAACAAGAATACTTCTTTTCTCCTGTCAAGATTATTCGGTTCGGATCTTATTTATCATAGATCGTAATTGTTTATTATAATACTCGGAACACAGGGAAAACGGGCGAAGTATAGGCTCGTTGCATGATCACGAACTGGCCTGAATGTTATTTTGGTGTACGTGGAACGAAGCTAGTTGCGTGCAACGCGCGAAATTAGTATTTATGGGAGGTCTGTTAACGAGAGCCGTTTTGTTCGGTTCGTAAGCGGTGAATTACTTGGCCGCTAGGTATTCGCCAGAGAGGCTAGATTGTAATTCGTATTGATGGCTAAATTTGAGTAAAACAGCTTTGTTTAAAAAGTGAGATATTTTCTGTCGCTTCCTTTTTTGTGGGCTTTCCTTTCCTAGGAATTCTATATTTGAGATTATGTAGGATCAACCGCTAATTATATTTTAGTACAGAGTACTATCATTGTTATTATAGTTAATAGGGAACACAATTTTATTTGTTATTTATTAAACAAAAAAAGACATTTTTTGTTTTGAGGTTTTTCGGAATCGCACAATAATTTATTGATTAATAATATTGGTGTATAATAAATTACAAGTTGTAGATTATATTGATAACTTCTCCACAATTGTAAAGTTTTACATTATATAAGATAATCACATGATTTGTAAGTTATAAAGTTTCATTCATTTAATTACCAAACTAGAGCCTTTATGACAACCAGTAACTTATAGCTTATGGCTAAAAGAGCTAATCCAATTGTGTAAGTCTTTCATATTAGAAAAAAGAAAAAAATATAATAATGGGAAGTCTGAGGTACCTTAAATGTTCAAATTTCTAGAAATTCTAAAACTACAGATAACACTGTGTCCATCACCGCGATGGGGAGGCCAGCATTAATGCCAGTGTAATCCTAATCGTCGTCGCATTCACGCCGGAGCGTTTTATTAAAGTTCGACAAAAGCGCTTCTTTTTTCGCGGACGGGCACGGTTGATTCGTGGCATCACGGGAACGCCCGACAATTCGTCCGTCCAACAATGCACAACAATGATGCCAATTAGCCGACGAAAGAGAATAATAGTATACTAGAAGAGGAATGAGGCGGCGAAGCCTCAGACTAGAGTCTCGAAAACAGCAGTCTCATCCGTTGGTCCACGCTTGGTCTCTGTTCATCCATTACACTATTATCCCCTCGGCAAACATCCAGGATCCATCCGTGGACACTCCACGCATGGACTTAATGCCTCGGCGTCCCGGTCCCCGTAGTCTGAAGAAGGGAGCATGCAATTTACGCGCAAAAGAACTAGGATGTGTTTCATAGCGACGATGCAAAAAGAAACGCCTCTCTCTGCTTAACAGGGTACAGCATACATAATAATGTCGCCAGCGAGTTTTCGCCGGCGGTGCGCTCGCTTGGTGAGATATGAAAAGACCCAGCGAAAAATTGCGATCGTACAGCCGCCGGCTACGATCTTCTTATTTATCGGTGTTAGCATGTCAAAGATGCTTAGCTTTTTCTTGTTCCTTTTTGAAGTATACTCTTCAGAATGTTCTTAAGATGTTTAATTTATGTTGTTCTTTCTTCTGATTTTACTACTTTACTTATTTTGTAGAATGATTGTTGATGAGTGTCCAAAAAGGTGGCGAGATAATGATATATGAATAATGAACAAATGACCAAAGTAAGCGATTGTTGGATTATTATTTTGTAAGCGTTAGGAAAGAAAGGTAGAGAGAATTATGATCGTAAAATTATTTATCGGTATTAACATGTGAAAATTGCTTAAATTTTTTTCTTTTTTCATGGAATATACGCTTGAGAGGTTTCTTAAGACGTTTAATTTACTTCTTTCACATTTTACATTTTGTTACTTGTTGTTTTGTTTTGTTGTTTAGAATTTATTATTATTGATAGATGTTGAAATAGTTGTTTGGTAAATTATAGTTAATATAGGAGTTGAGAATAAAAAGATTAAAAAAAGTTTAAAATTTGAAAATCCTGTTTTTTACAGTGGTGTGATTTTAACTCATCATTGGCAAATTAGATCGTTGACGACCAGCGAATAACAGAAGTTTTATTTTGATCGAATGATATTTCAAGTATTTACTTCGATAAGTATTCCAGAACTTTTTCAGACTTTTCGAAAGTTTAAAACAGTAACAAGTTAAATTTATTTGCGAATAGTCTGTATTTTGTTTTACTACTTGTATTGAACATTTTATTGTTTAATTTTGAAATAGAAATTCTGCAAATATTGCAAGAACGAAGATGAAAGATGATTAGGAATGATTCTGTTGGATTAATTCACAATCTTTTTAAGAAAGTAGAATTGTGATAAAGTGAAGTGAAAATTTGATAAATTTTAACCAGACCAAAAATAAGTAAAAAAACACGAGTTCAAAAATGATACGTGCTATAAAAGATCTTTTGTCGTCTAGATACTTCCATATTATGACTATTTTATCATACTAAGACTTTCAGAAATTTGAAACCACCAATTGAACTTAATCATCTTTTGATAATTTTCTAACCTGTAATCTGAAAACGTCCCTTCACATAGAACATTAATCGTTTGAACGTCTCGACGCGATAATTATAAATTATTAGACCTCTGAGCGTCGTATTCCAAATGATTCCCTCAATGCCATTATACACATAGTCGTTTCTCTTTTAATTACGGAATATCTTCTTCTCGCGAGAATAATAGATATTCATTAACACCAATAAGTACACCTATACAAATATGCAGTCCTTCAAGGATTTTTCTTTAGAGGCCGTCCGAGAGTAAATGAGCCACTCAACGGAAAAAGACTAATGCTGTGAAGGACTCGTTCGCACACAGTTACGATCATTGACAATTAGAAACCATAAAAACTCGATGAGAAAGAGTAATCGCGGCTCATTGCTATCGGTCACGGTTTTCTCATGGCCATTCGCGGTTCTGTGTTTCTCCTGATTGTTTTACGCTCTGTAAAATATTACTCGTGTATTTTTGAGCTCTTCTTGTTCAATTCTCATAGGGAAATTTCATCAGTAGGGAAATTTAGCGAGGATGGAGAAATATGGAGAAAGATGATACTGGCGAATAGTAAGAACGTTAATTGTTTTGAATTAGTTGAATACTTTTGTTATTGACAGTTAAAGTGCTCAATTTAGAAAATCAGAGAAAGATTTTACCAATTTGTGACTATCAAGAGTCTACCGTCCCGAAAATTTTTTTCACGTAGGATCCAAATGACTCATATTAAAATGAGATACGTGTAGCTAGAAAATGCGAAGTTATAGTTAAATTATCAGATCGGAATATCCCATTTTGTTGTAGTTTGGCTCTATGAATATCAATGTAATTTGAAATTCAGTAGTTAACATTAGATAAAAGTGTTTAAAACAATCCTCCATTCTTAAATCTGTCAAAAAATTCACTTTTATATATTCGACAATTTTTTAATAATTTTAAAAAGTTTGCATGGGCTATAGACAACTTTCTTTAGACTTTCATCCAATCAAAGATCTTCCCATCACTACAAAATCATTGTACAATTACAAAAAGAGAGAAAAAACAACGAAGTTCTTGCAACAATCTCGATTTTATCGCAAAATACGTGAAGTCGAAAGTACCCTTCAGAGCATTGAAATCACCGAGCGAGCGGCGTTAAAAAGAAAGAGAAAGAAGGTCCCCTCCCTGCAAATTCGTTAGAAACGACCAGCGCAGCGACTGTCGCGTCGAGATCCAATTTCCCTGCACTCGTACGACCTATGGAACGACTTGAAATAAAATAGAAGCGAGTAGAAAATGCATCGAGTGCCTTCGGCATGGGGTGCCAGCGATCTGCCGGTAGTCGATACGTATCTGCGAGTCAGAGAATCCGGTTAAACATCGAATAGATGCATCGTCACGAACGTGTCTCTCCTTGGATCCTTGGAGAGATTCTTGAAGAGAATACACGAGAGTATTACGAGAGATTTTTGCCAAGAAAGCATCCTTGTACGTGTAGTAACTACAGATTCTTAAATAAATCGGAGAGTTGAAAGTAGAGAGTCGTAGTCCCGCGTTCAATTTTTGATTTCTTGAAACTTTAAGTACAATAGCCAGCTGTCGATCGAAAGCCATATTTTGTACATGTCACCGTTGTGTTTTTATGATGACATAGGATAGAGAAAAGAAAATGTTATTATCACGTTGACTGCTAGGTTGTCATCGATGACCCATGTGTTACTAAATCTTTTAGATTAATTACAACAAGATAATTTTTATGAACTAACAAATTTTTAACAGTGTGAATGATTTAAAGAACATTGGAAGGAAAGATAGCGCAAATACAACATAACATTTCGCAAAAATTATATTGCGACTCCGAGGAAGACTTAACTCGGATTCCCAATTTTTGGATTTTTGGAATTTCTTCATTTATAAGTTTCCTACTCATAAACTCATAAATTCATAAACTCATAAACTACTCATAAAGTTCTAAAATTTGCAAGAACTAAAACCAATCTAGCCAAAATTATTTTATTTTTATTACCCTTTAATCACGTAATTATAGAAGTATGTGGTTAAGAAATGACTTAGTTAACCTACTTAGTCTTTATTAGTCTTTCAACTTAGAGGTGCACCCTCAGAGCACACCATATATTTCTTATGATATTCTATCTTATTTCCAATGAAAAATATATAGATAGGCTGTTACGATCAACAAAATAATCTAACTTCAACTAAACACACGACCAATTCAAAATTATTAAACAAAAAAATTCGTTATATAGCTGGAGCTAAATTCACGTTATTTAAATCGACATTATTCAAAGGTCAATTGAACTTAATGATTTCGAATGGTAGATTCTGATGTTCGGATCCGTTCGATGGATCGACAGGTTGGTGTACGTAGTGGAGGGCCTTAAGGCGCATTCCACCTTGATGGCCACGAGCCCGGGACCGTAAATGCATCTGTCAAGAAAGTGATTGAAGGCAAACGAGGGGTGCTGGCGCAGCAAACCGGCCCGGCTTCACGTTCGGATCTCATTACCTCTGCTGGCTCATTTCACCGAGTCAATCGGGTTTCGATCGAATTTCACAATTATCGTCGGTTAGCCCAGGACAAGGTTGCGCTCTCCGCGGATTCGATGATTTCGCAGCGGTTCCTGGTTACGGAATGACGGTCGTTTTAGGATTCTGGCACACGTGAAATCTCTCCAATTGTTAAGGCAGGCAGTAACTGTACGAAAATTCATAAAGTAAATTTTATTGTAGCTTTGGATAGGTATGGATACTTTGGAGCTTGGCTCAATACAGAAAGATAGTAAAATGCCAGTATAAAATGATGCAAAAATGATATAACGTCAGAGAAGATAGGAATAATATACCTTGTATCTTTAGGCAAAACGTGGTAAATATAGTAAACTGTAAAAGATTATGTCAATATGATTCTGATATATATTGCTTTTCTCTCCGTATTTGGGCAGAAATATATTTGCAAATATATGTGATGAAACATTTTGAAGTTGACAATTTATGTGACATAAAATTGCAAAATATAAAAATGGGCAACTGTACAATAGTGAACACGCTTCATTTATTCGCATATATTCTCTTTATATATTTTGTTTACTCGATATTAGCACTATTAATAAAATTGAGAACATTGATTATAATCGTTTATATTCGCATTTTCGGAGATGTTCTCCATTCACCACGTCTATAGCGTGCAATTCGCTACTTTGTGTTTCCAGCTCATCAAGCGACGCCGTTCTTCTTAGAGAAACTTGCTGTCGTTGAAACTTGCCAACTAATTGGTTTACAGACTAAGTAGTTACTCATATTTCAAACGCGACATTGTCTGTTTTGTACGGGCATAAATGAATTTATGGCACGTAACTCTAATTCTCCGCTTCCTTTTGCGCGAATTACTTTCGGAATATCGTCCTAACGAATATTGAACTAGATCGTAAATCACTTGAACCATCGACGATTCTATATAAATACAATGATTAACATTCGACGAATTGAAAGGTACGTGAAATACGACACGATACCATCGATAATTAGGCAAATGATTCCTCTGTCCTTTCGAGTATTCAAACTTCGAATTCTATAAAGCATCACCAGCGAGTTGACGGACGTCGCTTTATGGATTGGAAAATCTGCGATTTTATGACGCACGATCGTGTGCTTGCCGCTCGCGAAAGGTTTATTCAGCCAATAAAGAATAAAAAACGGGGAAGAAAGAAAGAGAGGAAAAAATGGAAGGAAGAAAAGAATCGAAAGAAAAAAGGGGGGAAAAAGTGAGAAAAAAGGAAGAATAGGGTATCGCTCGACAAGCGGCGTTCGGTAAAAGCAAGGCAGCCAGAACGACGTCGACGAAAACCTACAAAAAAAGGAAATAAAAAAGAGGAGAACGGGCAGAACGAGAGAAAAAGAGAGAAAGAAAGAACAAGTATTAAGAGCGACGGAGATAGTTAGAGAGAAGTACACAGTGAGAGAAAGGGTGACTATAGGATAGAAAGGGTTGGAAGGGAAGGGTGGAGCGAGAAGGGTGATATCCCGTCGGCCGACGGCTCGTCTATTTCTCCCGCTTGCTATTCGCAGAGTGATGGAATGTTTATCAATAGATTAATCTCGGAGATCGGCGTGCGGCTCCGCACAATCGCTGGACCGGACTCCTCGATTGCGATTAAACATAAAAGTATTATTTCAATCTGGCCCCTCCGCGCTTGCCGTACATTCAGACTCCATCGTTCGCGCTCTTTCCCTCTGTTCATACCATATACCTGTAGATACACATATACAGTGAAGGGAAGGAGAGAGGACCACACAGTATATGTGAGATAAAGAGAGAAACAGAGAAAGAGAGCCGCGGCCGAACATACATCCCCCGATAGATCGGGCATTTTTCCATTAGATTGGAACTTGATTAAATTGAAAATCTGTCAATTTAGGAAAAAGCATCCGACAGCTTATATTGACGGTGGACATTATACGCCAGTGGCCAGGCAACGAGGCAGAGAACTCGTTGGCCTGACAACTCTGCTGTAGATAAAAACCCATCGTCGCGCGAGGACCCCGCCACGGTGGCGGAGCCGTGTGCACCCGGCCCACACGGGCCGCTTTTCCTCTACCGCTTTTTGCTATCCTTTTTGCGTCCTTGTAAAATTAATTGCCGACGCTCTTTGAGGGCGACGCTCCCGTCGCGGCGCGCAGCACCACCAAAACGATCCTCTCCCTCTTCCTACCCTCCGGAAATTCGCTCGCGGTCTGTGTCATTCGTTCAATCTCCATCTGATGCGAATCTCCGCTACGTGAATACCCGCTCATCTTTGAAACCACCAGCCCGATTTCGCTTTTTCTATGACAATTGATCGTGCAGACTTTCTGCGTGTCGATGGTGCCAATGATTTTCCATCATTTGTGTATAGCCGTAGGATTCGGTTTGTTTTTGGTGATCTTTTTGAAACGTGTATCTGTAGATTTCAGGTTTTCGGGACTTTCGTTTGGTCGTAACAAGTATAATTATTTGCAAGTTTTTTATTTTAAAGAAAGGTCGTTTTTTTTTTAATTTTGTTCAAAATGGTGATTGCTTTACAATAAAATGAAATGCTAAAGAAAAAGAAACTTTGGTTTTTTCATAGTAAATGACACTAATCATAAGTATAATATTTAATAAGGACATTTGCTCCTTTTTAATAATTTGCAATGATTTTGTTCTTTATGTACCTCCGTACAATAGAACATTACTTTCTGATGTATCTACATACGTTCAGTAGAACATTATCTTCTGATGTATCTACGTACAGTAGAACATTATGCCGCTACAATATTGTGTTTCAAAAGCTAATATGCAATAACAAACTTGGTGTTCGTAATTTTCGAAGCTTATAGAATTATCTTGTTGTTTGAAAGCTCCTCAGGTTACCTAATTTCTAACCTGTGAGCTAGATAAAGGAAGTTCTACTACACTGATGGAAAAACTATCGGCATTATATTTTTTTCCATAATGACATCTAAAATCTGACTTAAGTTTTCTAAAATGTAATTTAAATTTATTATCTATAAATTCCATTAAAAAGTTATAAATACTGTTGCTAGTTATTAATTTGTCATTAATTTACACGTTTTGGTAAAAATTGTATGATATGAAAATCTTATAAAACGAACAAACTTGTAATATCAAATCTTATAAATAAATTCGACAAAGCGTACTCAAAGGATACTCAAGGATACTCAATGTACACATTAGTGTGTCGTATATGTGATTGTAAAGAAATAAGGATTGGATAACAGAAAACAGAAGATGAAGTATTACGAAGCAATTGTGTCGTAAGTTTAGAACAAAGAATCGTCCTCCGCGACTATTCTTAACTAATTATTAATCAAGGGGCATTCATTGACAAGCTTAAATTCCCCGTACACCGCACACGGAAACAAGAGATT
This sequence comes from Bombus impatiens, assembly GCF_000188095.3. Classification (NCBI taxonomy): domain Eukaryota; kingdom Metazoa; phylum Arthropoda; class Insecta; order Hymenoptera; family Apidae; genus Bombus; species Bombus impatiens. The sequence continues at coordinate 262,019 of NT_176676.1, read as the reverse complement.
TTCTGCTACGTAGACACCTAATTTGGTATAATCAGTCAAGCCACTATATGTGTGCGTATGTACGTGCAACCGACCAACACAGTGCGTATTTAGTCAGAGATCGTTTCTTAACGAGATTCTAAGAATCCATTTGGAAAATACTTATTAAAACGACGATCCCTCTCGCTGCGAGCGACCAATCAATTACACGCTCGTATAAATCCCCGAGATCGTCGTGAGAATCTTCTCCAAACCCAGCCCATTAAATTCACTTACATATAAAATTATTTATAAATGTCTTATTCATCCACCATCGTTTTTATCGTATTTTCAAACGATTTCTTCATACGCATATGTCACGGACACATGCCATAAAACGAATCGTGTTTTAACTAATCAAGATGTGAAACGTCTAATGGTAATAAAGTTGTTCTCCAGGCGCTTATTCTCCGAGTTTTCAATGATATCACAATTATTTGTGGTTGTTTGATTTATTCTTCTTTTGAAACGGTCGCTACAATGTTAATTAGTAATTAGTATTGGGTCATAAAAATCCTTAGCTACTCCTTCATTTTGTACTCAGAATCTTAATAAGACTCGAAATAAAATTCCTATCTTTTCAATTTTCAATCCATTTTAACGGATAGTTTAGATTTTTTAGTTGATTAAAACGCGATTTGTCTGAATTCTACATCTTATGGTTAAATACAAATATTCTTCAGTTTCTCTTTTCCTCTTTTGCTTTATCAGATTTCTCCTATCGCGATTCCCTTTGTTTATTCTAATTCCTCTTGTATATATCAGGTGGAGGAAAAGAAGGTAATTCGAGCGGGGGCTTAGTTGAGCTGGTAGTCGAGATAATTCGACGATTAGGCGGAACATAAGCCGGATAACATTATCTCGACTGATTTAAAACAGTATCTTGCGAAGGAGCGAAACGCTAAGCACCGCGGGAAACGTGATTGCAATTCGCTTGCCGGCCGTATATGGCACCATTGTCCAAACCAGTTCGATGTTCGCCTCGCAATCGAGAACGTATTACGCTCGCGATAAGGTGTTGCGATTGCGCGAGATATATTTAATTGAAAATGCGGCCCGCCCTAACGATGGTGCCACGCAACCAAAGTCGTACAGTACAGTCGCGGCCCGTTATTAAGTAATTTAAACGGCCAAGATTATACGCACTCTTCTTATGATAATTCACGGATCACGTGTCGGTCGCATGCGTTTTTACATCGCGAGATCCGAGGTGCTTTAAGAGATCCTTGTTTTTTAAACAGGCAAGTATCCAAGCTCGGAAAGGAATTCGATATTTACGAGTTTGGTTTTATTGTGTTAGAATTATTTATTGAAACATAAAGATGTGTGTGTGTGTGTCTGTGTGTGTGTGTGTGTGCGCGCGTGAGTTTATTGAGGATAGTTAAATTATGAAAGGATTGAAGGACAAGTTCTGATTCTTAATTAAGAGATTTTTTGTTCCTTTTTTATGAGTTTGAAATATATTAAATGTTTCTACGACGGGAGGTCATTTTGATTGTTCTAAAAGATTGATTATTCTTTTAATTTAGTTAAAGCTTCTTTGTAGCATGTATTTACAGAGATGAATACGAATTGTACGAATACAATTTTATTCTTACTTATAGGAAAAAGCAATTTTATCAAATATAAATCTGATTGTTCAAAATATTTTATTACAGCCTAACCGAGATACAATTTTTATTTCATATATTTATTCACTCCAATATATCTCTGTCTCTTCACGTTCAAGATACTTAGCCTTATTATTTCTTAGAACATTCGTTCTTCCTTGACGAGAGAAGTGGTTCTTCTATAATTCTAATCCAATATTATAGCCAAATTTCTTCGCATACAAAACCAATCTCTTCAAATCACATTTCTCCAAAAATCATCAATGATATTTAAATACATAGACTTACAAAAATTCACCTTTAAGTGAAGTCAAGACTAAATTCAGGCGACTCGAGGGTTAAGAGACCTTTCCTGCTTGATTAAAGACAATGGTATCGCGGACGAAGGACCGCGGAGGAAGAACCGCGGATAAGTCACGTTGCAATCGTGCACCACGACACGGCCTTTTAAAGTAGGAAACTCGCCGGAAACTAGCGGCCACACGGTACCTAGAACTCTCCGGTGCGGTGCCAAATAACAATGTTGAATCTCATAAACAAGGAGACAAGACAAATACCCGGCTGGCCAGTGGTCCAAGGGCGCGGAGTGGACAGAGTCCGTTCCACCCAACCACCCCCACGGGGATGGGAGATTCTGCTGGTAATTTCACGGTGTCTTGCATCCCTGAGCCACCCCCTCTGGCACACCCCATCGCAGCCCTCTCCATCCAAAGCCGCGCGATACGTTCGCCATATTCGTACACGCCAGTCCCATATTATGATCGGCGTTCACCGCATTAATCGAATACGAGCTAACTACCGTGACGCGTTGCTCGAATGCTGCGGTTCCTTTCTTGAGAACACGTTTTCGTTATGTGAAATTGTATGAAATAGATATGGAAGATGAGAATGTTTACGGGAATAAAATTATCGAAATTTATTTCTTAGCAGAGATTTGTTTTACACATTATATATTTTTGCATATTATTTACGTGCTTTTTATGTGGACTTTTGAACCTTAAAGGTTCCTAACTCTTCTACCGAATTTCTACTTATAGCAAAATTACGAATATATAAATTTGCAATTTTTTTTAGGAAAGAAATGAGATGAATATCTTTTTAGTTCTGGCGACTTAACAAATTAATTATAGGTATTAGACATCGTTATTTACCAACTTCTCGACCCGTTTTTAACGAACATTTCTATTTTATTTTGCATTTAATAAAATACAGGGATACAATATATAGATGTTTATGGATATATAATCCATATAATATGTATAAGAAGATAAAGATATCTGAAGATATGAACGTGACTTCCATGGACAAGGTTCTTAACTGTAATCGGATCAAAAAATTTCCTAGAACCCATTTAAACTGTATAAGACTTCGTAACACCGTCGATACATAACATTAAAATCGAACGTTGTAAACCAAAGTATCAGATCGTACGTTGCGACGAGCAGAGTAACACGATGTCTTCGTGGAAGAGCAGACGACGTCTGGAAGGGTCAGCGGGATTTGCGCGAATGGCCGACGACTTAATTGATCGAGGGCCATAAGCGAATTAGGGATGACCAATGTTCCACGTGCGCAGCTCAGGAATAGAGCCGGGGGAAGACGCCGAGTTAATTCAATTCGAGGAAGGCTGAAGGGGTTTCAGGACGTCTCTCGCGAGACGTAAATTTGCGTACCACCGAGGCCCCCTTTACTCTCCTCTCTCACCCATTTTCGTTTCTCTTACCCCCAGTGGACGATAGACATTCGGACAAATTGCATCGATGACTCCGTAGGAGCTGCTTGGCCCCTTCCTTTTCCTCACGGTCCGGTCAGCTTCTCAATTCCAATTTTTTCCTACCTCTTTCCGCCCGAACAGCCGCGAGTCATAAATCAAATTATACGCTGAGTGAGATTAGATTTCTGTTTGGCCACGTTCGAGTTTGGGTCCCGTAGATTCGACGAGGGTAAGGACTGCTGCGGTGGCGTAGAGACCTTCCCTCCTAGCCTCTCTTCCTCTCGTCATACCAGTTCCCCTTCTCTCCTTCATGAAGCGTGTGGCACGGTGTTGCTGGCCTGGTGATAGTGGGCGACGATGGCCGGGTTGCTTTGGTAGTAGTTGTACCGGCACAGTGGTGCTAGCAGTGGTGGTGGCGCACTACGAGGTCCAACATTAGTTAACGATTAATCAAGGCGCTTGTAGCTCAACATATATCATTAAACTAGTTAGCGAAGTAGGGTCGGCCAAGTGTGCTGACCACTGGCTACCACCACCCACCCGGCCTCCACCTCCCTTCAACCTGACCAACCCCCTTGACCGAGCCCCCATCTTGTTTCCGCGGCCGATCCAACCCTCTGGCGACGTGCTCACGTACCGAACGGAACTCTTAGAGACTCCGAGTTGAACCTCGTCCCTGATGTTTAGCCCGTTTCCACTGGCTGCCAATTGCTCGTTAAAGCCCGAGCGCAACGAGCAGTAGTTTCGCGGATACGAAGTTGCACGAACGAATTCGAGGATCGAATACGATAATCCCCGGCGGTGCATTATCCATCCCCTTTCGTACGGTTGCTACATAATGAATGGTTATAGTGACGATACCCGGGCCTTTTACGATTTAAGGTAGAAATTGGGTTTTAGTTTAACGTGTGTAACGTTAGGCGAAGAACGATGGAGTAACAGCGAAGCTTTCATTCGTACCGCGGCTAGTATGTTTACCTGGACGCTAGGTTTACCAGATTGTAGAGAAATTCAGGTTAGCCCAACGAGGAGGGAAGAGGGAAATTCAGAGTAGCATAAACTGACCAGTGCATCAGATGCACACGTAAATATTCTCTCGTATTCCAGGGAACTCAAACCTAGAGAGATCACCCTTTCCTGACTATCTTGCTCTCTCGCCCTTCCACTTCGATTGGACTCCACAGTTCCTAGCATCTCCGCCTTGCTTGCTCTGTATCCCTCTAATTCTCCGTCTCTTACCTCCTCGTTCGCCCACGATATTCGCACACAGGCCGATCTCAATGCCCCATCCCACAGGTCTCTTCTAGTTTTAACCATCGAGAGACGGCCACATAGCCTCCTGTGCGCCCGCGGGCGCCCCTTATAAATCCTGCAGGACTCCTGCAGGCACTAATGTACGACTGTTTGCGGGTATAACTTGGCCCCGACACGAAGGATAGGGGATGGTGTTTCCAGTACATGCTAAGCCGGGGCTAAAGGCTCGCTAGACCAAGCCATTCCTCACTGCCCTACAGACTTACACCTCCATCCCCCTCCTCGTGTGCTTGTCTTTGCTTCTTATCCCTAAGCAAATGTGGTCACCGCGAGGAGGGCGCCGGGATTTATTGATGGATTTACGACCTTGATGTTTAGATCTTAGAGTAAGACGAATGGAATCTTGAAATCGCGAGCGTCACTCGTGTTTAATCTTCGTTTGTGCGACCGTCCATCCTATCTCTCTCTCTCTCTCTCTCTCTCTCTCTCTCTCTCTCTTCATTCCGCTTTCTCCTTGCTTCAACTGTTTCACTCTCTCGGTAGAACCAACAGAGGATGAGGTGTTTGTTTCTTTGAATTGACGTCAGAGTCGCTGTACCCAGAGACGTCGATGGGAATTTTCAATTAATACTGATTGCGAGAGTGGTGACTGTGGACTTTTTACATGGTGAATTTAATCCTTCGCGCCTTTATTGGACCGTGTAATCGAAGCTGCTTAATTAAACCAGCCTAACTAACGTCTGGTAGGAAAGTATTATCGGGACAGTCTCATCTTGTTAGCCAACAAAGAGAATTTTTGTTTTTAATTGATATACGTTGTATAGTTGCAGGCGTAGGAATAATTCTCGCGAACAGAGCGAAGTTAATGACGCTGGAGGGGCTGGTAGTAGGAACGCCTTTAGATTATCGACATTTCGAGATGAAGCAGAAGCCCGAAGGGACTGGACACATTAATACCGTCGCAGGGAATCACTTGGCCGAAGTTATTTGACCACCACTGTTCATCCTGGGAGATGGTATTAAATCCCTCCCCCCTTGCTACCACCCAACCCTCTCTGGACCCACCTTCAGTGGTTCAGACAGACTTGTACCAAGGACCAGAGCTAGCTAGGCACCAGTGTCCGGCGGTGTCGTCGGCAAACGTTTGCTCGACAAACAAACTGAACTCCCGGTCCCTGCTTCACCATTGCGCGACTCTGTTTTACTATATAAATGAGATGGTCACCCTAAGTACGGGGGTTGAAAGGGATGATACTATACGTGTGTGTCGCCACCACCCAGACCCGTTTTCCACCTTGATGACCGCAACCACCGATCCTTCCTCTCTTACTCTTTAACTTTCTCTCGGAAGTAGCTCGAATCCAGCAATAAGAAATTTTTCGATTAATTGTCGATGTGTAAGAGATTTATCGCTATGACGTTTCAGAAACTCGTCTTTACGATGATTGCCTTAACAAATTCGACAGATTGTTTAACTAGTGATTCGTTAAAATTGTTTAATTGGCCTAACGACGCATATGGGCTATCGTAGGAATCTTTAAAATTTAATTGTGTAAAATCTGTGAATCTCTCATATTTTCAAGAAAGTTCAAATTTTCCAATTTTTAAATTAAAGTGTTTCCATTTTCAAAGATAAAAAATTTCTCCTCCTTTTTTCCACAAATGCCTCGATATCTACGAACAGAAATTTAGGTACTCTAATAACAGTTAACTATCGAAATTAGTTTTGACGGAAATTAATACCTAAAAGTGGTATAATTTCAACTTTCGAAGCCTCTTTTTCTTTGTATCATAAAAAAAATAAAAGATGTGTCGGATATAAAATTGGTTAAAATGTCATGTTTGCGGTTCTAAGAATAACGTAATCCTCCGGTGTACGTGGAAGCTACTTCGTATTAATGTTTGCCCCGATATCTGTAAACAGGCATTACCTGTATCTCCGTATAGAGGTGTAACTATCTGCTCGGCGAGCTAGCCGTGGGTTTGAACGTTAGCCGGCCACAGGGATTAGGAACTTCCTTCGGCCGGGTCACCCGTGCACGCCGTGTTTGCGCTTTCCTATCTGTATATCGCGGAAGGAAAAGAGAAATTCGTATCTCGCTGCTGCTCTCCACCCGTGTTGATACCAAGATTTTAACTTTGCCAACTGTATCGATCTTTAATAAGTTCTACCCTTCGCCAATGCTTTTTAAATTACAAAGGCAATTTATATACCGATTGGTCAATGTTATTATTAGCCTATAATAATTATAAAAATGTAATTTTAAAATCAGTCGAATGATTTTGTTAGCTTCGATATTCAAAGCTCCTAATTACAATTCTTTATATTATATATTTATTATATTATATCTATAATGTATTTGAAATATTATCAGAATTTTTAAGTTGAACTATGAACTTTTTATGTTACTTATTAATTGATGACACAGATTTAATTTTCTAACTATGCGAGTAACTTTGAAATTCTGATATTTACCCTTAATCTCAACCCCAAATTTAATTTCTTTGATTCAGTAATATTTCAAACATTATCATAAGCTACCAGCATTCCAAATCTTTATAGTAAAATAATCATAGAAATTTTGAAATCTCAAACAGTCGAAGCCTTTAAACTCTCCATCGATGCTGTCACTACAAAATTCTTTCCAATTCCTTTTATTCCCCACGCTTCAACTTTAAATTTGTTCAGAAAACGTTAATAGAATAGCAAGTTCCAAAGCTTACTCCACTTGTATCTGATTGTAGTCGATCCATAATCGTTGAACGAAGGGATAATGTATGAGGAAAGGTCCGGAATCGACGGGAGAGCTAACGCATTGGCGTTAAGCGCCGCGTGAAATATGCAATACTCGGATCTTGTCTACTCCCTGGGTACAGTTTATCAACCAGCGTTCGCCCTAAATCATGGTATTTTTAGCGTTTGTCATCGGCGGCCGTGCAATCATCTATATTACGCTGTTTGCTCAGATACGTTTCGCAGGGAGAGAATAAAAAGGCCGGTTTGCAAAGATTCATTGTGGACGATAACGTGGGTTCCAGTGAGAAAGAGAGATAGAGACGGAGAGAGAACGATGACACACTGGCATTACCGTAGATGACAGAGTGGCCGGTTTCATTCACACGCGTGCGTGTACGTTGGACGGTGGTTAACTGACGCGGAATATTTACATTGTGTGGCGGTGCAATTAAGCCTCGTATCCGGCATCAAGCGTAGGAAATTCCGTGCGGACTAACACCTTGCTCCCTGCTTTCATGCCGCCTGTTTCTGTCCTTGTGACAAGCGGACTGTTTCGTGCGAAACAGGAACTTCCAACGACCGTGTTTTTCCCCCTTTTGTTCCTCCACGCACCGATGATGAAGCTTTTTTCTTTTTCATTCGCTGCATTTTGTCTTATCGTCCCATATATTGCGTCCTTTCCTTCTCGATGAAATTTTCTGTTTCTACATTGAGTTCTTGCGCTCCAAGTGTTTAGAATTCGTAATTATTTAAAGTTTCTATGATCTTCGAATTTTTGTATCTCAAATTTTGGACACTTTGGTATAGAATCGAAACAAGAAATCAGACATAATAGTACTTCGTCGTCCAAAGTAGGAAAATTATGAAAATTGTGCCTACAAACTTGTCCTTTTTCTTCTTAAAATATTCACAAGAAATTATTCCATTGTGTGAAAATAACAAAGTAACATAGTAATTGTAAATACGCGACTGGATCGAAAATTACGTAAAGAAGGTAACGGATTTGATTATATCTAGTCATTTTAGTTTATATTCCTTTTTTCTTTTTGGTTCGAGAGTAAATGTTAGAACACTAGAATAGAGAGGTTAGCAAGGTTAGCGGTGAGTCAGTAAATCGTGAGACTCTAAATTCGTAAAGCAATGCACAGCGGGAAAGGAAGTTCGATCGTTGGATATCGATCAGTACACTGTGGCAAAGGGGTATAACTGTTTCTACTGCTCGTAAGGGAATTCCAGGTTTGAATCGGCTGGGAAACGCTCGGGAAACCGTTTCAGAGAAATGTTAACGTACCCTTGACTCGAGCACACCTTACGGATGATTGTCCTCTGGGGCACGGCAACATGATTTCCATGCACAACACGATTCTTTCTTTTTTCCTAGAATCGAGATTCTACGTTTATAAAACATAGAGCAAGAAGCGTATCTTGATGAGAGTCTAATAGCCTCGTGATTTCATTCGTGGAAACTGATTGATAATTTTATTGAAAGCACAGTTATAATAATATGATGTCAAGAATTGTGGTGGCAGTTTTTGTTGAGATAGATGAAGATTGTGTAGTTTCGTGGTAATGGGGAACTTCTTGGAAATGTATAAAACTAAAGTGTTTCGTATTTGCGTTGAGAGCAGTGTAGATAGGAATCTACTGATGTGTAAAGGATGGAGAATGTTTTAAAAAACATTTAAAATATATTTTAAATTTAAAGTTTCAAACGTTCAAATTCCCAAATATTCAAATACTTTTACAAATTTTGCAAATTTTTTGTTTTCAAATTTTTTTATTTCGAAGTTCAAGTATTTGATATCTCAAATTTACAAATTAAACAACCCAGCTGTTTAAATCTTCCCCAACAAGATACATACTATTACAATTATTGCTTAATTAAGTTTCCTTCGACAATTCATTTTATTCGTTCATATCGCCTCCAATCGATTTCAATTCGCCTCCATGTAAGTTTCCAACCAAATTCTACTAAAACGAGACGTTCCATAGAACATCCAACTTCGCACTTCTTTAATCACCACTTCCTACGTCTGTCGAGCAACAGCTGACGCACCTAACATCACCAATAAAATTCATCCAAGCCCTTTCTATCTGCGTTTTCTAGAATTATTTCCGTTGGTACTTCCTCGGCAATCAATTGCTGTTCCTTTCATGACGTTGGTCAGAAGACGACGGCGACGACGATCTGCGAAACAATGGAACCTAGTAAGTTAGGGAGAGGCGATATCTGGTGCTGGAGTCTCTATCTATCCGGTTCTATCTTTTATTAGCATCCCGTAGAAGCTATTTCGTGGCCCTTTCTCTATCGGCCAACCTATCCCAGGCAGTTTCTCTCCGAGTCCCGGGCGTTCCACAACCGGGTAGGAGTAGCAGAAGTGCGTATTTACGAGCGTTCCCGTCCATAAAGCAACCTCGCGCCTGATTTTGATACATTCTCTACTCGCGGCACTATCTCACGCGCGAATACGACCCACGTAACCATACCACTTGGAATTTATGGTGATGCCACGGAAGTGCCGCGATAGTTCTCTTTTCTGGCTATTCGTGAATTTTTTTCTGCATCAAACAGTGGAAGACATTCTGTACTACTTTTGTTTAAATCTTGACAGAAGTTTAGATCTTGGGAGATTTTTAGAAAATTTTCTTGAGCTAAAGCTGTTGTAAAGCCTGTTAGATAATACATATTTTTAAATCCCTTTGTTTAAATCCCGAGGAAAGATTAGATCTTGGAAGATTAGGAGGATTTTAAGAATTCGATATACGAGCGAAGCAAATTGCAATGGTTATCTTTCCCAACGAGCAATGAGAACCGAACATTTGTGGCCAGACGGAGAAAAATACTGGCCCTGTAATATTCATCGTATCTTTCGAAATCACACTCCAGTTAAACAAAAGTTAAACGTATCTCGTATATCGTCACGATATTCAAAAAATGGTTAAACAAGGAACGGAAATCCGTCCTTAGAAAGTTCGCTCTAGAAACAAAGCGAATCAGATGTGATCATAGTGGCCAGACGAGTAAGAAACTGGAATCGGACAACGATGATCCTACTAAATAAAATAAGGCAAACGAAGGATATCGCGTCCGGCGATGGATGTATTATTAAAATATACATTTAGGCGTTGGAGGAATAATGACGTGAGAGCTCGATTATGCAGGAATAAATGTATTGGGGTAGAAACGTGGAGAAGGGCGATACTGATATTGGGTGTACACTGGGCAAGGGGCATTTGTCCGAACCCGCGCGAATATATAAGCGTCTCTGCATATCGTAATCACAATATTATGCTGAAATTGGGAGGGCCGAGTTTCCCATTTCTATTTTAATGGCTTCGGGGATTTCAAACGGGTCTGAGCCAAGCGTCGCGTAATAACTTGTATTCCCCTCCCCCGTTCAGCTCCTCTTTTCCAACCCTCTCCACTGACTGTCGACAAAAAAAAAAAAAAAAAGAAAAAATACGAAGAAAAAAAATATCGAAAGGCCCTGGGATTCTGGATTTTTACGATTCTCGTTTTTCATCCGGCGTATTTTAATAAACCTTTCGTTCGCGTTGCCGAATGAAACATTAAGCAACGGCAGGGGCTGCGGATCGAGGAGGAACAGAGGGAAACCCGATTCGTGCTGGTTCGCTTTGTGTCTTGCTGCTTTCCGATGAATTTAACGTTCGAGAGATCGAACGTATCAATTTTGTCCCGTTTTTACCCGATTCTTGGTGAAAAAGTGTCGCTATGTGGACTATACATGGATTCAGATGGTTGATAAGCTAAAATGGTTGAATTTTGAAAAGTCGTATTAATAGTAGGATATATTGGCTACAATATTTATTAATTACTTTTGTTTATTTATTTAAGGAAGGAATAGTGGATTAAGACTCGAAAGAGTAGGATAATATTCCATCTACGTATTTATTTAGAGACGATCATTCGGTAATTTCTACATATTTGAAGTTTAAAGAAGAATTGGAAATACATTGTAAAATATGTTGTGTTTCTGGTAATATACATATATTATTAAGGATCTTAAAAATTGTACAAATTATTTAATATCGTAAAACATAGTTTTGTCATTTCTCTGCTTGATCATAGCAATTTGATTATCCATTATAGTTTAAAAGTTGCGGAGAAGTACAACTTTTTTAAACAATTACGTATACATAAAAAGTACTGATCTATCCAAATGATTCTTTGGAAAATAATGATGAATGAATATGGTCCGATACTTGGTAAGACTTGTTTCATCTCCTGTTCGCATGAATTTCTCATTGATGAAACGGGAAGATAGCGATTAGCGACGATCTTGGTTGTAGATCTTCCTTTATTGTCCTCGTGCAACGCGAGTTAGAATGATTTTTATCGCAAAAATGCGATAGTTTATCGCGATACCATTCGTGCCAAGGAAAATTGGAAGATGGATCTCACTGTTTCTCCGACTTTTTTTAGAAACTTTTCCTACAATTTGAAAGTTTGCGAATAAAGACTGGCACGGAATAAACGGAGTCTCAAAATTAGCATAATGTATGTCGTAATTATGGCCATAATTGCCTAAGTTGTTGGCAACTTATTTCAATCTTAAGATATCCTGCTTCTATCCTCGAATATCTTCGACGACAGCCTTACTAAACTTTACTTTACATACCAAACTTTCTTCCTTTGGCACATTTATCATAAGTGTCTAATATAACTAAATTATGAGCTAATAACTGAATAGAGATCTATTGTACTCACTAAATATTATAAAAGGTAACTTATTTTCGTTATTTCATACGTTTCTTAATTCTTTATGAATGCGTAAACATATTCACTAATAAGTTCTACCTCTACAACAAGAAGATTATAGAAAAGCTTCGCAAACTATTTCAAACTATGTCAAACACTTGCGAAGCATTACATAAGCACCAGAATATATAAGAATTATAATAAACAATACTTCGTTTCAGAGAGCGAAATAACAAAAAGAATAAAATTTCATGGAACAGGAAATGGCAAAAGTGGACGAAAACGGCGGATTCGATGGCCATAAATATTGATCGAATTATGCCGTGGCTAATTGGAAATTAAATACATTAGGTGTCGATGGCGTTACACAGAGGACAGGGACGTCGTTGCCGGCTGTTTTACGGGAAAGAAAGTTGAAAGTTGGAGGGGGTCGAAAGTTTACCTCTACCCTCGTTGAACGAACGGGGGATAGTCAGTTCTGAAGGGGTGGGGGTGTAGGTCGGCGGTCGGTGAGAATGACTCCAAGAAGTTAGGATCCATGAGAAAGGAGTCTGTAAAGTTGCTGGAACTTTTTAGCAAGAATTAATCACCGGAAGATGGTGACTGGTCCTTATTAAATTGCGACCTCGCCATTTATTTCGATGCGGTTAGTCCTAACGATTCAATTTCGCCGGTACCCGGGCATTATGCGAGTAAATTATGCGAAATGACGACTTCGGTGTTACTTAGCGCCGGCTAATTTACGGAAATTTCGCGAGTCCACGGGAATTTCGTTACACGAATTCCGCGGGATCGTTAAAACTTGCCTCGAACTTCGTGCCTTTCGTCGCAATTGTTCTATTTCTAATTTATCGTCTCCCCTTTCCTGCATAAAGTATCACTTCAAACGCTATTAAGAATTATTTATACCGAACTATTTCGTACATTTCGCTTTGAAAATTGTATCACTCCTTGAAAGAGTTCACGGGAGAAAAGCGCTAAAAGAGTATCCGAATTGATCCAGTGTTTATAACATGTAAAGAATAGAGAACGTAAATAGGGTTCATTTTAAGCTGCCAATTCTTTCAAAAGTCCTCTTTTTATTCCTAGAATAAATTACAGTATTTTTTGGAGATATGTATATACACATAACATACGTGTGTATGAACTAAGCAAATATGTACGCAAAGAACTGTAGTAATTCGTAGTGGTCTTTTTCCATAATCATTAGAGGTAGCCGGAGACAAGAACGAAACGCAATCATTTATTCAAGCTTTTATGTATTGATTTATTCGTATTGATCAGACTTTAATACACACATATTGGTAATCCCATCCATTCATGAAATAAGATTAATATATAGGATGAAGTCAATGAATCCATGTCCAAAATTCATTGGAATTAATTGTTCCATTCTACTTATCACTGACAGACACTGTTGCTTAAAACAAGAAAAACCAACAATTAAAGTGTATTTAAATTATAATTGAAGTGGTAAGATATTAAAATAAAATATTACATTAACTTTTAGCGATTGCGAGAGAAAGAAAAATGAATTTTTAACAATTCCAAAAAAGGGAAAACTGAATTTTTATTAATTCCTATGGAAGAAAAGCTCAAAATTTAAGACTGCAGTGTTAAAAATCGATGGGTAGAAGGAACTCCACGAGACTTACGACTTTTATCCCAGTCATCGATACGATGGACCGCAGAGTTCACAAAATACTGCCGACTTTATGGTGCAATTTTTATGTTGTCCTCACTTCGCTCGCTTTAATTCACCCGCATAAAAACCAATGTCAAATTTAAATTTTTCCCACCGACGATGAAAGCACGTCTGAAACAAAAGGAAAAAGGAATTTGTATGAAGGGGGAGAAGGTAGAGAAAAGCAGCAACAACGAAGGAGCGAGAAACGGAAGGAAAGCGAAACTTAACGATTACACGTATTCTTCGAACGCGTGCGTTTGCCTCTTTTACCCCTCTGCCGGGCGAATCGAATTAATCCAGCGCAGAATTAAATACACGCATTCTCATAATTACCGGGACCCACGAAAATTCTCGTCACGCGAATTCCCTCTTTCCCTTGTGTGTCTGTGTGTGCACTTTTTACCCGACGAAAAATATTTTTCTCCCTTCCCCGCCGCGACGAATGAATTATCCCCCGCGCGTTAATGAATATGCGCAAGTGAAATCGCCGGCGAACGTTCCGCGATCGGACCGAGGGCCGGCACTCCGCGTCGCGCCGCCGAAAACACGCGCCCATCAGGGGAAGCATAAATGAATTTTTGTTCGAGTACGTTCTGAATGGCTGAGGAAATTTGCAAAGGTCGTTTGAGATTGGATATTCGATACGCCTTATGGAAAGCTGCGGCAAGTTCACTTAGGGATTATTATTATTAGAAGATGATTACTATTAGAATGTGGATTTTTATGCATTTATAATGATTTCAAAGCTGGGAAAATCCATAGTACACAAAGATGCATCCATAGTACACAAAGCAAAGTATTCTATAATCTTTAGTAGATGAAATAAATTTCTACGTAGGTTCCGTTCTTTTAGTTCTATTCATAAAAATATAAAATTGTATAAAAAATCACAGTCTAGTTATTATTGTGGAACATTATTTATGCGTGATTTCAAATTTTTCATTGTTTTCGGTAACAATAGAGTCTTATATTAATTTAACTTTTCATTTATATGTTAACGTTATTTTTACACTGTTTGTAAAACGCAAATATTATGTGTACTTCTTAGAAATTTGTAAAATTAAATGAAGATACTAAGTTTTACAGAGTCGATGTAGTGTGATTGGAGATCAAATTGAAAATTTTATAGGACTTTGTCAGAAATATTTAATGGTATTGGAAAATGTCTGCTTTGTGAGAGACTTTATCGTAGTTTGCGCCGAGAGAATATCGTAACTGTTTAAAAATTTCCTAAAATAACCAAAATATTACACCATACGCGATCGTTGAAAATTTCCAGAAAACGAATGACCTGAATAAGCACGAGAAGTAGCAAATCTAAACGATTCTTCTTTCACAATTTCCAACAAACTTTATCATCGAAAACTAACCTCCGGTTTCCCTTTAGAACATCTCACAAACTCAATGTAACAATGTTACAATGAAACCTCCATAAATTCTAATTTCCAATTTCCTTACAAGAATTCTGATCTCCATGTTAAACGCCATAATCCCACACAAAACCACAAGGTGCATGAAGATACGTGAAACGCCAAACCTAAAG
Source organism: Bombus impatiens (assembly GCF_000188095.3). Taxonomy (NCBI): domain Eukaryota; kingdom Metazoa; phylum Arthropoda; class Insecta; order Hymenoptera; family Apidae; genus Bombus; species Bombus impatiens. Next base: position 246,736 of record NT_176676.1, on the reverse strand, counting down.
AATACCTTCAAACATATTGAAAGAGATACTTAAAAAAGGCAGCAGTCATTAAGTGCAGGAGTAGAAATAGCATCCTCTAGGAGCGTTTGTCGTTTGCATGGTGCAGGAAACGTTCCCACGGGGGTAGGAGAATCTTGGCGACGATGTTCAGATACCTCATTACACCGCTATTGACCCGGATCCTTTATTATCCGTCGAACGTGCACACGTAATCCAAGAGAAGCACACGAGTGGGAGAGACTGGCGCTCATTATAGCACGGAAAATAATCATTATGCCTATTGACCGGTGCGCACGGGCAATTTTATATTTTCTGCGTATGGAATCGTCGGTGAATACGTCTCTGATGACGATTAGTGGCCCCCGGCATCCTTAATGACCACTCACACGGTTCTGACTTTGGTCCGTGTGCGTGTCTCGTCGTCCTCTTTGACGTCGTTGTTGTCGTCGTCGTCGTCGTCGTCTTCGTCTTCGTCTTCGTCTTCGTCGTCATCGTCGTTGCCTCCGTTGTCGTCGCATGCACGGTGACACGATGGCTAATATCTAGATCGTTCTAGTTTCCGAATATGATATTTTGAACGAAGAACGTTTAATTAGGCGTCACGCGAGGTATCGTACACCTCTACAATCCCTTCTGTTGTTCCCTGTTCTTCTCGTTCCGAACGCGGTTCACGGGGACGAGGTGTTATTAACAACATGAAAATGAATCGAGTTTTCGACATTCGAGTCTCGTTGATTACAGTTTGGAAATTATCCAATTGCTTGCGCTTTACTATTATTGCCTTGTAATTGTTTCTAATGTAGAAAAGTTCGAACGTTTGTTTATGGGAATATTTGGGATCCATTAAGTTTGACGATTGAGTACTGACGAAGTGAATGTGGTTTAAAATTGAAATTTACTGGAATATACAATAGTTATTATTAAGAAACTGATAATGTCGAAAAATAAAAAAAAATCGTTGATAAAATGCATTAAATAGAAGCTAATGCAGTCAAGCTTATTAAGTACAATTAAGTATAACACTAAAAAAATTTAGCAAAAGTCTCATATATTACCACTCCTCTAATGGGAATAAAATGTTTTTAGGGAATTTTTCTGTAGGCTCTCTCTGTTCCAATATATTGTACATTCGAATTTTTAGGTGGCACCTTTATCGTGTTACTTGTTTCTAATTTTTTTAATCCACTTTGTTGAAAATTTCGAAGGAGACTTAAATCCCATAGAAGACCTAATACATATCAGATTACCTTAAATGATAGAAATAAGAATGAAACATTTTTCCAATAAACGGAAGTGATAGAAACTACGACGTTATTAAAAATACGATGATTTTATTGAAAAAGTATTGTACAGCATCTTTCTCGCCGAAATAATGAAGAAGTAAAAGCAGGTCACACAAAATATTCGTTATTCCGAATTAATCAATGTCTCTCGAGATAGTTACTAATTCCTGGATTAAACGATTCTTAAGAAATGACAGAATTGAAACGATGCCAAGCATCCTCTTTTAAAGACAAAGCTAGATATTTCCGCTTGCTAAATAGAAAGCTGTATATTTCGATATTACGGAACTTTCATGATTTCATGGAAATTGAATTATATCGATGATTCATCACTATCACAACCTAATATTATCTTTGAGATCAACGATGGACACATAGCAGGACTGCGATACATTCCGTAATTAGGAAACATATTTCCTTTGATTAGAATCCTTTGGTGGAGGAATGCTTTGGCATGCTTGATCACATAATGAAATATATCTTCGTAGGATATGTGTAATAGATAAAAGCCTGCTCGTGGAAGTACTAAATTTGTTTATCTCTGCTATCCTTCGTGACTCATTTGTCAATGGAACAAACATTTGCCTTTACTATGCAAATGATGTTTCTGTTTTCTTTTGTTAAAGATCTCTGCAAAATTTAAATTCCCATTCTGTTATATGAATCTAGTAAACTTAACTCGAGGTAGAAAGAAACTGAATTCAACGAATAAATATACATATACATATGCTTTACTTAAATAAATTTAATAGATGCCCCAGAATTGTTCAATCTTCACAGTGCAAAACCGTGCGAAACATTTGAGTGAAGCTCAAAATTAGATTTAACTATGACTGACACACGAAAGAATGGTATTCAGAGATTTAAATATACAGGGCACGACCTAGCCAACGATTTTTAATCTTAAAGATCCATCGAACATGACCAAGAGAGAAAAGGGGAGACAACATTCAGGGAAATTAACTTAACTGGTGATTAGCAATTCCCGGTAATCCTAATGATAGATCCGAAGTGACAGTATATACTTACTCTCCGATTCGCCGTTTCCACGAGCTTGGACAGATTTTAGATTTCAATGAAACGATCTGTCAGAGACCGGAGCATCTATCCTCTTATTCTCTCGTCTTCTCTCCTTTCTCTAGTGGAGGAAATTAAGGAACGATCTCGATACGAAGGGCGAATACGAAAAGGGGAGAGCGGTAACAATTTAAAAATCGGCGTAATTGATACGGTGCTGGCTCGCGGTGCAAGGTTGGATTCGAAAAAATTGCCGTGGAATCTGTTCTATTATTCCGTGGCCGGGCTTCAAAAGACCGAGCGAAACGGTCGAAAATTGAAAAGAGCCGGGGAAATGAAAGAAGCGATTAAAGAAGAGAGGAAAAAAGAAGAATGAGAGAAAGCAGTACGTTGATGAAGACCGAAATTCTATTAAGCGGAAATTCAGGTAATACAGTCAGAACGAAGAAGAGGGAGATAGAGAGAGAGAGAAAGAGAAAGAGAACTTCGCGGTGGTAACCTTGAATTCAGAAGAAAATCGACGAACACGGAGGAAACACCGAATCGCCTTTACTTCGATCTCGAGAGGCCTACTCGAGATCCCCGTAATCGCGGTTAAAAGCCGAGAACCAGAATGGAGGGTTGGAAACGACCCAGTCTAGCAACCAGTGAGAAGGATAGTACTACTATGGTCGAGGATAGAAAAGAGATGGAAAAGTGAGGAGAACGGTACTCTGTGAAAATACGAGAAAGAGAGATACAGCTAACGATAGAAGGGAAAGTGGAAAACCGAATAATCGTCCAGCGTCGACCTCGGTGTCGGTTAGAAGCCGACGAAAAAGAGGAGATGAAATGGACCGTCCGACTGACAGGAATTTACATCCTCTCGTGCGCAATCTGCGTGAGTGAATTGTGTCGTGTTACCGTCCGGAGAATTAGATCCGGAAAATCCGTAATAATTACTCGAGCGACGCTCACCGAAGCATCCTCTTCCCTCTGAGTTCGTCATCTCTTGCCCCCTCGTTCGTCCATCCTCGGTTCATCCTTCGCCAGTGCACGTTTGTCGAGCGTTATCTCCGTCAGTCACCCCATCTTGTATCTCTTTCTCACGTTGTTTCATCGTTGGTTGCGTAGGCGCGGATGTTTCCTCTCTTTCTTCATCGTCTTCATCGTCAACACCCCTCAACGTGTATCCTGGGTTTGGGATAGGTTTCTCGTTTCCTCTAACGGCCGTACGCGTCGCGTTCTCGTTTCATCAGCTTCTCTGGTTTGTCCCGCGGCCACTGAGAACCGCTTCACAGCGTGAAACGCAAAAATAAATAATGATTCACCGTGCGAGCCGGCATTAGCTCGCGAAGAGAGAGAAGCTTCTCTCATGCGCCTAGCGAAACCAGTTTCGTCAGAGAGACCATTCGCGGTAAACTGGCTCGTTTAATGTATGTGCATATATGGATATGCATAGAGACGCGTGTTGCACAGCTGTATGAAACGCAATCTGCTTCCCCACAATCTTTTACCCTCTTTGTGGTCGCTGGACGACGCATTTCATGCTCTCCTTTCCATGTAATTCGCTCGCGATTATTAAATTTCGAGTGTCTCGGAACGGATTCCAAACAGCGTTATCGTTATTGCCAGTGTTAATTCTAGAGGGAGGAACAAGAAGGGGTTGGTTTCTCGTGATCGTGACAAGAGTTTCTGCGTCTCGCATTCCAAGAAGTCGTTAAGGATCGTTCGGTAATAGACGCGCTAAATTCGTTCCATGTTTCCCGGAACGATGGCGCCGGTTTAGCCGCCGCTAATGTAGCTGCTTAGAGACAGTTGTAATTAGCACGCTTAATGCCTAATGATATATACGCGGCGCTCGCGCGATTTAGGTTAAACGATGCAGCACGTGCGCGAACGACACTGTCTGCGTTCCACCCTCGTGTAAATTCGCCTGCAATCTCGTCGCTGAAATTGTCGAGTTGCTTGATGAGTTTGTGCTTCGACATTTTTTTGGTAAGTTTCTGTGTTTAGTTGTTTGATAATGGAGATAGGAATGTCTGCTTTTTGGAAGAGAGATGCGGTATGTTAGTTCCAGTTAATTTGTGATAATTCCGCGAATAATTATTTGAAGCTTCTCGGAGAGGTTCTCGTTTATTTGGTTGATCAAATAGACGTTTGAATGCCGATTTTTAGAAACAAATGATTATTCCCTTTTTAGATACATATAAAGTAATTTCATAAAACAATTTTTATGTGTATGTTCCTTTGAGAACGAAATCCTTGCCTTTAAAAAGTTTCACTGAAGTATTTTGGTTGAATACTTCATATAAATTTTCAGAGCTCTAAGAGTTAAATTTAAACCTCAGGAAAGTTACATTACATAGATATATGATGATTTAATAATCTGTGTCTATGAAGTTCTATAAAAGTACAAATAGATTTCTACTAACTGTTACAATGAATTAATAACACCCATTTCCCTTCATGTATCGTTTTCTCGATACTGTTCTTTATGGAATGACTTAATGATACGAGTCTATAGTTTTTTTTGTAAAAGAACAAATATATCGCCACTAACAATTGCAATAAATTAACAATAATTTCGTTCTAGTATAGCATTATCGATACTAGAAATGTCTCGTAAATGTCACGAATTTCATCCCAATTGGTCCGATGATGATCACAGGACCGGATTACGAAAATCTAATGACTCGGTTCGTCGAATATTTAGGCGATCATTTAATGGAATCTTAGACAGGAAATACACAGGAAAAGACATCGATGATTTTCCTTTAATTGACACCGACGACATATATAAATGATTAAAATCGCAAAAGAACATCGCCAATCGAAAGAGCAACTGGCGTGTGTGACGACTATACATATAGCACGGTCGATTGGTTCGTACAAAATTCGAGTTAATGGAGCGCGTGCAAGTAATCAGGTTGGAATTCGAGTTCATCACTTTCTCGATGACTATTTCGGGTCATCGTTCGGCGGCTCGTGTTACCAATCGAAAATAATAATTTTCTTTGTCAACATTGCGTCCGAACCGAACGAATAGCCCACGTGTTTCGGTATATATCGGTGCGTGCAAGTTCATTAATCGATTATCATTTTTCACGTAGTCAGACTATTTATCACGATCGCGGCTTTTCTCGATGATCATTGCTTCGATCGATCAACCCACAACGTGTATACACAGACACACACACACACACATAACCCCTCGAGTCTCTAGTTTCGCTATTTTAATTTCACGGCCTCCGACCGCCGATAGCGAGGACACTTTTAATTGCCAATTATCGATTATAAACCACTTAATACGATGTCGAGCCACGCGAGATCTAGGTGGACTATTTTCGCTGTTCTGTTTTTATGTCAATCACGACTTTTCGTGCATTCGTCATTTCTTCCTCTGTTGTGTTATCTCTTTTCCGTTTTTTCGATCGTTTCCAACCACTTGTTTCTTTGACTGACCAATTTTTCAAGGGATCGGAATTTAATCCTGTTAGATATCGTGTTCAGCTGCCGAACTTAATTCTCTATTCTTATAGCTTCGATTCATGAAACATATACGTATGGAACGTAATTTATTCTCAGACTAAGTCTAACATTTAGATTCTATTGTTTCATGAAATAAAACTGAAGATTCCAATAAGCATGACAATCGAGACGAGCGTTAGTACATTAATCTTTTATATACTTTGATCCAAATAGTATTTTTGGCTCAACGATGGAATTCTTATTTTATTTTGCTCCATTTCTTTCACGCTTGGAATACAAGACGTAGATACTTTCTTATTATAGTTTCAATTAATGAAAATACACCAATGTAAATGAATATTGCCTACAGAACTATAAAAATGTAGCGAAACTACCAACAACTTTTGAAATTAACTCCGTTTAAGACAGATATCTATTTTTAGACCGCGGAAAAATTTTTTTTCTATTAATTATTTACTTAGTCACTTACTGATCACGAACTTATTAAAGAATAAAGTTATATATACGCAACATCGAGCCCTGGATACAAATTAAATACAACTCACCCCGCGTAAAGAGTAAAATATGGACACTCGTATCACGATAATCACAGAACTTTAAATGTACAATTTATCGAGTCACAAAATCATCTCTATTTCCACCGTGGTGACGTTGATTAATGTAACGCTGCTTTTTGTGCGACCTACACATCGTCCCGGAAATCCTTCATCGCGAGGACCACCCCCGTTGGACGTTGATTCCAATTCCAGCTGGCATTCGCGCGACTTCTTGGTAATAATTCCAGATGAATTGCACGTCCGTTAGGACTGCTCTCACGGCACACATAGAGAGATCAAGTACGAAGTCACGAGCACATGGTACCCTTCTGAACGAAAGGGTGAAAAGGATCTCTTGTTGGAAAGACTCGAGCTTTTTCTCCCGCGGACAATAAAATTAATTTTGTTCGATTCTGATTAACTTCGTTTGTAATCACGGGAAAAATAAACATGCACGAGGACAGATAATCCCATACTTCCATCGCTAAGTGTCTGTCCCTCTCTCTCTCCCTCTCTCTCTCCCCCTCTCTCTCTCTCTCTTGCTGCCTCTCCTTTCATCTCTCTTTGTCGCTAGTCTTTTTTTCGATGCAAGCAAAATTCCCTCCCCGTGATCTGTTCCCCACCCTCACCACCCTTCCATTTGTACGTCCGTCTGTCCGCCCATCCGTCCATCCGGAATAGTGGCGAACGTACGGCGGTCGCTTTACTTTTTCAACAGATATATATTTTCTGTGTCCGGCCGCAGCGGACCGCTCGCGGACCGAAACGTAGCGAATGAAAAAAAAGAGAAAGGGAGCAGGAGGGAGAGACAGAGATACATAGTCGGTCTGGTGTAGGTGGGGAACAGAGTGGGGTGAAGCAAAAAAAAAAAAAAGGAAAAAGGAAAAAACGGACGCGGATGAACTATTAAAAGGCACGTTCGGCCAGGCCGCCTGATGGTCGGGGGTTTTCATTAAAATTCTTTCGATCTTTTAACATTTCCAATCGGTGTTTGTCGGAATATCGAGTTCTCGCGCGTCCGTGGTAAAAATGTAAAAGGCTCCGGCGCTCTCGCCATCGGCCCCCCATGCGCTTGCGATGCGCCGTCGACAGGGTAGGTTCGCGCGCTTATAAGCATCCATTCGTGTCGAATCGAATACTTTCGGCCCGCGATTTCCCATTGTTCGTCGCTTTTCGACGATCCGCCGAAGATTCGAACACAAGAGCTAACGCGCAGTATATGTACGTATACACGTAGGAATGGTTAGGGGTTGTTGGAGGGGATGCTTGATCGGGAAAAAAATTTCGGCGCGGAGAGTTCGCTTCGCGCGATTTTTCAATTAATCGGTGGAAAAAATGATCGAGCCCCGAGTCTTGCGCAAATATTCGATAATATTTTCATTGTAGCTGCGTGAGAGATCGCTCGGTTTTTAATTAATTCTACAACCGGGGGGATACGCGTATCGACTTCTGGCCCCGTCGCGGAGGGTAGTTCCGGTCAATTGGCATCGATTCGATGAAATGTAAGAAATCGAATGTGATTTGGCTGTAAATTGCTTTCACGTGGAATATTTGTATGTTAATGTAGTCGAGCAAAGAAAAAGAAATAAGAAATTTATAAAAGAAACTACCTATAACGTAAGATCTATCGTAGAAAAAGATCGATTAGGAACAGTATTGTTTTCATAGAAGTATAAGTATCTTTTTATTAGTTCGACAAATAGGCAATAAAAGAAGTAAAGATGTAACATTATGAAGAAGTACTGTTATGTAAAAGTAAGATGTAAATTCTATTAGGATTGTTAGAGAACTTAGGATTTCTGGCGCCGATATTTCTTGTATGTATTTCGTGCCTATAGGAAACCACGCTTCGTCAGACTCGATTTATGGCATCTCATAAGTGTTCAAAGTTCGATCGCGCTCTGCAAAGCTTGCCGCCATAGCAGATTACCGGCAGAAACATATGGCACCAATTTTTAAGATGACTGCGTGGTATCTTTGGAAATGATGTTTTATTGAAGTCATTGGATAATTCTACAGTACACTACCTATATTACTACAGTATAAATCTGACAACTTCTGTTAAACTTCTCTAACTTCGATTCGGAATCAATTCCACTCCTCAGTGACACTTCTTCGTCAAATACTTGTCTCTATAATTTCTCGTGTCATTCGTATCTTATGCTATATAATTGTCACACTGGATCAATCCACCCTTCGATCAACTGCTGTTCAAAAAATAACAGTGATATCAAGTCGAAAAAATTTTGGAATGTAGTTTGATTGTCGAAAAATTTTTTCTAGTGATAGAAAGTTATTCAGAAAAATTCTTCCTCGTAATCAAGTCGTGCACCCTAAAAACGATACGCAACGAGAACTTCGCTAGAAGATTCGAACGAGGCACATGCGAACCGGGTGAGAGAGTAGAGAAACGTGTTTGTTTTACCAGCAAACACCCGTTCGCACGTATCCGTACCTTCGTGTGCCTCCCCCTCCAACAATCTCTCATCCTCTCCTCGTTCGTCTCTCTATCGTTCCTCTTTGTCTTTCGTACGGGGCTAGCACACGTTCCGGCTTCGACCACGTGTGTTACCCGTACGATCTGGCGTATACGGCGAAGAGTGGCCAGCCTTTCATTTCCCACCCCACTTGGAAAGCGGCCGCCAACCAATCGGACCTCACCCCGCGTAAAAACATTGAACTGCACCGGGCGGGTGGGGGGTGTGCGCGAAGGGCGCGTCACGAACGGTCCGGGGGTTGGGAAAAAAATCGTTCAAAATTAAAACAGTGAAGCAGACAAATAATCAGATTTCCGCGTATATTATTAACGAAGATACGCCCGGCTATGGATGGAAGTATTGACGTCGATTGGCATGGTTCCACCCTTGTAAACTGTTGGTATTCGCGATTCCACGGTTGAACCAAACTTCTTTTTCTCTTTGTTTCTTCTTGTGGAAATTTAGATAGTTAATTTTATTTTTATGGGTACCGTAAGTGATGTGCGATCACATGGGGGTACAATGGCGTGGATTCATCCTTGTAAATTGCCGTTATTCGTGATGCGAGATTCTTTTTCTTTCCTTTGTTGTTCTTTTTGAAATTTAAATAGATAATTATATTTGTACGGATACCACAAGTGAGGTAGAATGCACGATCACGAGGAGGTAGATCGGGTAAGGAAATCGTAGAATGTACATTTTCATATCGATTACTTGATTTTCATTTCCTTCATTGTGAGGTGTGTTTGGGTTGAAAAAATTTTGGTACGTTTCGTATTCATTCGAATCGATCGGTGTATATAGATTGTTAATTCGGTTCTTACGTTTTATTTCAGAGCGATACGTTCATTGATTTCTGCACAATGTAAATTTATAACGATATTAAAAACCAATATCAAAAAGAGGTGTAAAACTGTGGAGGTTTAATTAAGTCTAATGACTCGCGGACACACACGTACACACATCACTTGGGATTTCGAAATTAATCCCAGTCTTCGCGTTCACCTGGCTATAACGTACCTATTGTGTATAATAATTTGAATATTCAATAATGTTATAGACACGATATGATGCAAAAATATGTCCAAAATATTCGAAAATTTTGGCAACTTTCAACTCAGGCATAGATAGCCGACTCATCTTATATAAAGTTATTTTAGAGCCTATACATATGCACACTTATGGAATTTAACTATGGTACACAAATATATGAATTAAACGTCATGAAGTTCTGAATTAAAGAAATAAAAACTCAGCAGAGATATATTTCACCTGCGAAATATTGCCATCGATATTTTATTTTACATAACTTTTATGCTTTTGTATATTATCCGCTTTCTGTGCGTCCGTTTCTCTTTTAAACGTCCCCCTAATGCATAAAAATCCGCGATTTATTTATAGCAGATCGAGAAAATATTCTTACTAAATATACGTCAATATTTGCAAAAGAAAGAAAGTATTCGACACAGTCGACACGGTCTACGAAACATTTAGAATTTACTATAATTTCAACTTCAGTTATCCCCTTTCGAAACTTCCCATTGACTGTCACATCGACGATTGACAGAAAAATTTCTAATTACCAGCATCAGACCGGCGCAACTCCATCGTTTACACTCGGACTCTGTACATAAGCGTGGAAGCGTATTTCGCGGGAGCTGTTCGGCATCGACGGGGCTGCGAGGGTGACACGAAGGGTCGAAGAGGGCGCACAGGCCGGTTGCTGTCCGGCGCAGAGAATTTATAATGTGAAAAAAAAAGAAAAAAGAAGGGCGCCGCCGCAGCGCCGGTTGTTTAAGCGGTGGTGACTCGCGCCGCGGAGGAGACACCGACGGGCAAATGGTGTGCGTAACGCGGAATTTATATTTCGAAAAATCGCCTCGGCCAGACGGTGTGTGAATGGAGACGCGTGACTTTTTGATAGCGGCCGCTCGCTCTCCGCCTCCGTGCACGGTTCGCCAGCTCTTTTTGCGGGACCGTAAATTATTTTCTGAGAATCGCCGCTCGCTTTTCGCCGTCACCGCGCCTGTTGGTATTGTTCCCCTCCAGCCTGTCGCGGTTTTGGGAACACTGTTTTCCTCGTTCTCTTTTCTTTCGTTATTTTTTCCAATTTTTGTTTGCGGGAGAAAAATTCGGACGATCTGAATAATCCATGTTTTTAATGCCGCTTCTTTCTTCTTCTTAGGGCGTGTTAAGTTTCGGAGAAAAGATGGTAATTGAGACCAATGGTCTATCGAGATTGGCACATTCAAGAGATACAGGTCCTTAGAATCAGACAATGAATTGAAGAAGTATCGATTCATTTTTTTCATTCCAAATAAATATTTGTGTACTTGCGCGTATTGTGTAATTTATGTATTATAAATATACTACAATGTAGCGTAGTCCGAAGTAATGAAATCCATATATGTTTTTTGTACTTAACACGATGCTGCGTAATGTTTCTACGTTCTAAGAACGAAGATAGATTTGAGATACGTGTATGCTCTCGAACAATTTTGTATTTTCCAAATTCTATTTTGAATCTTATATCTTCAATCGATAATCTCAACTCTCAATACCCATATTTCATTTTTATAGACCTGAATCTTTTCATTTATCTGACAAATTAACTTCGTATCTTTATCGCTGCACATCCAGAACGATATTCAACACTCGGAACGAAGTCAGTACCAAGCTTGTCATATGACCAACATCTTTCAATCGTCCAACGATCCAACTGAACGTAAAATCGGAATTTTCCACCCCCTACGCATTTCCGATTCAACGTCCTGCGCTGGATCCGTTGAACACGGACGAGAAGTTAATTTCGACATCCTTAATCGAGTTCGATTGCATCTAAATGGAAGGACGGAGGGAAGAGAAGGCAGGGGTGGTAGATAGAGAGGGGGTTAGGATGGGGTTAGGTAGGGGAGTAGAGGAGCCGCGAGCAGGAAGTTGAGACTGAAAATCCGGGTCAAATGTGTAAACAGGCGTAACAGACAATACGAACGCGACAGATACGAATTCGGAGTCGTAGTCCCGAATCGAATCGTTACTCGAACGAACACCGCAAGCACGATGCTGGACAAATACCTTCGTCGAGGTCCTTCAGGAATCCCTGGAGTTTCGGCGGGTAGCGGTGGAATCCTTCGATACTCTAATTGGTGCATTCACGCTGGTGTTGGCCGTGTATTCCGGTTGCAATCTGTATGTACCAATTCGATTTTCGTCCCGTCCATGTATCCGTAAACGTCGTCGTACCGTGACTCCACGGAACCAATTTGAATTATGCCGATAATCATGTACGTATCTTCAGGATCGAAATTCTTCGTTAGCCCGGTCACGGTAATTAAAGTTGAAATTGCTTTTCAAGCGCGCCCGGAATCTCCCCGATGGCGGCACCCGACTGCCTTGAAATATCGCCGGATTTAAAACGTGGCAATGCATTTTTCAGCGTTTCGGGAATTAGCTTCAAAGTGATCCCCGTTCAACGACTCTCCTCGTCTCGTTTGTAACAGAAAATCGACGGCGACGTCTTTTTTCGGAAATCGGATCTATCAAAGTCGCTTATCGACACTAAATGTTGTAGAACTGTATCCGCTAAATTTCTCTGGATGATTCGAAGGAGCATCTAAACAGATTTGTTGAATTAGTGATTCGTTGGTAACTAGTATGGTCTATTGATTCATAATGATTATTTCTATCGTAGAAGTTCTGTCTGTGTTATGATATCTGACTCTACTGTCGGTTCTACTGTTTGTTACTGTCGTAATTTTTCAGTCTCTAAAGTTTATCAGTATCTTATAGAGTCTCTTGTACGATGTCTTCTGCATCACTTATATCGCTCTAATATCCTCTACACAATTTCAATCTTCTCACTTTCACGCGTCTATTTTAGCGTTTAGTAAATTTTGAACGATTAAAAATGGTAAATTTCATGTATATACTGAATTTCTTCATGAACATCGAAAAGCGTTCAACCACTATTTCGAATGAAAAAACAAGTCACCTCTTTGCACGCTTTTGTCGATGAAATGACCATCATTTGTACCGCCATCGAGGCGAGAAGTTCTCGACGTCGTTGTCGTTGATCGTCGATAAATTTAAAACGGTTCGTCTTTGAAGGCGCGCTCGTTTTGTATCCATCTTGTACCCCGTGTAACCACCCTCTCATTCTTCCTCGTTCCTTTTCCGGAGGGTAGGTATATCGAGCACCAATCACCACGCATAATCTGCGTGCTCATTATTACTAGGACAAGGGGACGAACATGTGCATGTCCCTGGTACCCGCGTTCATTATGGAGACGATATGGAGCATTGTTTGCGGAACGAGAGGGTGAGCGCCACGACGACCTAACCCACCCTCCCTCTCGTCTTCTTTCCCTTGTGACAGACCCCTTTAATACGATACCAGGCCTCTCCGTCTCTCTTTTCTCTAGCTCTCGCCATCCCCTCTGGTTCTCTTTTCGCGTGTCTCGCTGACGAGTCTCGAGCATTCTTCTTCTGGTGCACTCTCGCGCTTCCTGAGCACCGTTCTGCGGCGACACGCGTACAACTAAACTACTTATCTCCCGGATCGAGCGTGCGTTTTTCACTCCAGACCGTCACAGGAAAGATTTCCACGCCACGTCCAACCGACGTGTTCC
>NT_176676.1:210190-232873 GCF_000188095.3 Bombus impatiens | reverse complement strand
GCGACGTCACGGAAACCCTGTACAAAAGCCTCGCGAATCGTTCCGCGTAATTAGAGCACGTGTACGGATACTTATTGTTAGCGCGGAGATGGTGTCCGGTTTGCGTCGAGATCTTATCGTTTTGCTGCCGCTTTTATTTGAGAGATAAATAATTGACAACATCATAACCCACCGTAATCAAACTGGCTTTTCTGTATCCAAATTTAATACTTTTCCTGTTCAAGGTTCTCCAAGAGTTATTAAAAAATTGTAGGATACTTATTAGTACCTGTATTAAACAATATTTTAAACTCTCAGTGTAAAAATTCAGAGAAAAGAAATTCGTTGGCGAGATTTCTCTTGTCTGACTACGAACGGCCAATACCACTTATTACGTTCATTTCCCAATACTAGCTTCTGTATTCCAGTTTCCTCTGATCGATTGAACGAACAGCTTGGGAATTCGAACGACGTTGCGCGCTTTCTAAAAAAGAAAGGAATCGTGGAAAGGAAAGTCGATCGGTACGGCTCGCTTTTAAAACCGCCTACTTCCTTGCTTAATTTGTTAATACGCCCGTTACGAAATTCGCACTGATCTGCAACGCGATATCGACTGTTTCGTCAATGGTGAAAGCGAGAGAAAAAAGCGAATTTCACGCGCCGGAAAGTCATCATAGGGATCATCGAATGCGAGATTGCAGGTCGCGACAATAAAAACACGCCGCTCATTTCCATGCACGTTGCAGAAGTCTTTGCCGCTCATCGGTATACGAGTGTGCAATCAAACAGCGCAATTATCAGGGCCTTTGTTCATGAATAATTACAAACAGGAGAACCGTGAGCACGCTCTTTCCGCGCTCCTCTTTCACTCCTATTTACACCGAGCCTCTCTCGGGCCTCGTGTTGCTCGCGCTAGGGTTTCTCCAGCGCAGAAGGGATCCTGACAGCCGAGGGCAACCGTTTGGAATCAAGTAACGCCACCCTCTTTTGAATTTTGGCATTTCATAAGTGACGCATTCTGCCCCTCGCAAACGACGTACGAAAAATTGTTTTTTCTTCTACTTTTTCTTTCTTATTGATGGGAACATGGAACGAAATATTTTTTTAGGAATTGAGCTCAGGGTTGCTTGAGTTCTTAGTTAGGTATAATGGTTTGAATGGAGAAGATAGAGAAGCTTCTATCTTTTTTATTTTTTATTTTAGTGGAAGATAAATTCCGAATATTGTGACGTATTTAACTTTATGCGAGAGAAAGAAATTTGTCTTTCTTTCTCTTTTCTTCCTATTCGTTTTATGGTATCATAGGTTCAGAATGTTTCTAGTCACTCTTTTTTTCGCCGTTTACTACGAACTCGTAACAATATTCCAAGTAAAAGATTCTTAAAGCGCTTCTCAAAAATTTCTTGTTGATTTACCTGTGCATTTACCTTCAAATAAATTACACGTGTCTCTTAACTCATACTCTTCGATTTCCCTAATCTTCCACGCCTTCACACTCCGAAATAGAATAATCATCGACATTAACAAGATCAACCTTTGCCTTAAACGTTAACTTCCTCGATTCACTCTTAAATGTTGCCAGTTTTGCATAACTGCACGGTTTGAAACAGAATAACCGCTAAAATTCCATGCAAATAAATCTTTTCCCCAACCTACAGTTCAAAGATCTTGCATGCACATAGATAAGGGAACGAAGGGAACACTGGTGATTGCAATTGACGCGTATCAGTAATTTCGGCGTGTGGGGTGTACGAGTTCGGCGCGCGAGAAACGGCGGCGAGTAGCTGCTAGCGACAATAATGAACGGCCGTGGACTGTATCACGACGCAATCTGCACATACTTAACGGTAGAAAATGCATATTCATAACCGGGGTCCGTAGGCGGGACCGCGTGTGTGCGTTCTCCGACACGTGTGGAATTCGCTTTTCCTCTTGTCTCTGTGTGTAAACGCGCGAGAAATGTAACACGGAAAATCGGAGCGAGTTTAAGCGATGATGCGTCAGGCGTCGACCAACGAACACAGGAATAATAACGAGAGAACATGTATATTGGAACGTGGCGATCGATGACGCGATTCTTCTTCGTTGACAGTGGGTGATGCTTAATTCCCGAGACGGAGACTTTTCACGTGGCTCAGTGAATGACAACGAGAGAGTGAAAGAAAGAGAGAAGAAGAGAGAGTACGAGACAAATGGTATACGAGGGGCGAGGAATTTTTAAAACGTCCAATAGAACGAGATTTTACGTCTTGCTTTTTTTCTGTTGTGCACGGTCATGATGCGGCCGATTTGTAGTCTATTTCTCCCTTTTGTCCCACGTTCTTCCTTTTTAAACGATTTTCGTGCAGAAAGTAAATTCAACGGCACGTTTTCGTCAAATTTATCAACGGATAGGAAAAAATTAGAGAAAGTAGCGTGATTTAACGCGCACGATAAATTTCTGTGGTTATGAACGAGGTGAGAAGAATGTGATAAATCGTTGGTTTCTAAGAGAGGTTTTATACATTCTGGATGAATCAGAGTTGCTGTAAAGTGATTCAATTGTTCGTTTTTTGTGGGCTGTTTAGCATACGGTTTTATTAGTAGAAGAACATTAGCAATGAAATTTTACTGACTCATCAGATCCAATAGACTAGTGTAACTATACGATGCGCGAGAGAGAGTTGAGTTGAATAATGAATGTCTAAAAATTCACAGGATTAAGATCAATTTATTTCGTATTCTATATTATTCAAGTCGTTGTATGAATAATATGAAGTTTCTTTACATATAATATTGCGAAATATCCCACGTAATATACAAAGCTGTCTATCTCCGTTGGTTCTAAGACTGTGCCCACTCTCGTTCACAGTTCTTTAAATTTGAAATATTTTACAATATTTTTTAATCTTATGTATCTGCAATATGCAAAAAATTTGTTCAGGATTGTTTTTTATTTTTTTTGATTGTGTTTTATTTCCACTTATTTTTTCACAAAAAATTATCCCTTTTAAAATAGCATCACGTTTATAGGTATACGTTAGTGTTATTGTCTTGAATAACACTTAGCACGGTTATGCGGCGCGGTTACTATGGTACAATTTATGAATGGAATATTAGTGCACGTAACCAGGGATAACCGAGGCAAATCTAGCGAGAATAATACGATGTAGAGTGGAAGCTCGACGATGGTACGTTTAACCTAGTGACTCGACTGGTCTGCTCGTCGTCGACGGCGACGACATGACGACCAGTCAGGGACGCAGGAAGAAAGGGGCGTCGAAACGCTAGAAATAGGCGGTCGACGCTTTCGCTCTCGACGCTGGAAGGCGCCGTTCCAACAAGAAAACTTTAAAGTTGGCGGCCAAGTTCAAGTTGCTGCCATTCAGTGGCGAATGCCTAGGACTCTTGAAAGTGCGATCCCGATTTGCATTGCGTGCCTCTGCCAGCGGGAGAATTTCATTCTCGACCGTTTCGCGTGGTTGAAAATGATCATCGATCATCGCGTGACTTTTTGCTTCGTTTCTTCCGTTGGACATCTGGAAATTATCTTTTGATCTCTGATTTATATATTCGAAAGATAATTAATTTCAATTTCTTTTTTGTAGAATTCCTTAGTAGTGTACTTTGATGTTGATTTATTTTCTGTAGTTTTCTAGTTATAATTATTTTGTTTAGAAAGTTTCAGTCTAGTACTTTCTTCGCTAGTCTGATGTTTTACTTTTTTTTAAAAAAGTGCAATTTTTTCATTAGCGCTAAATTTGTTCAAAACGTATCGATACAACAGGAACGACAGTGGTTGTTTTACGAAATTAAAATTAATGAATTTCTATGACGGAGAACGAAATTGTTCTTACTCTGATTAAAAATGTTTATTTCGATACAAGTGGTACTTATTGATATGTTCCTTCAAAAATCTTTTATGACACTGTTGTGACACTTTTAAAGTAGAGTAGATATTATATAAAGGAAAGAAGACTTCGTCAGACAAAATTGAATGATCTTAGATATTTATTCTTTCGCTCGTAATCTCTTCATATTACGGGAGACAGTCCAAATCAATTTAAAAAATTTCCAGACATATTCACTTATTCCACTCGTCAGTATCTCACCGCTTTATTATAATAGCATATTAAGCATATTAATTTCCCATCCCCTTAGTTAATGTGCCTCGCATCGGTAGCTTTCCCATTAGCGATTCAGATGCACAGGCGTGACGCTTTTATTTTCAACGTTCCACTTAAAACAGTCAGAAAAGAAACGGGCAACAGAGCATATTCTCTCTCTTTCTTCCTCTATCGCGGAGCGTCTCGTATCGTAACTTTAAATTACGCCATTTTGCAACTCGTTTCATAACTAGCATCAATTATTTCGGCCGAAAGGGGTGACAAGGAGAGTTCCAAACGAGTGGTTTTCCCTATGTACGACGAAAAGTCCGGCGTGTCCAACTGTCCCGCATTTCGCGCTTTCATCCGCCGCTGGTCGTTGCTCTTTTTCGTTCTTTAATCTCTTTCGTTTCACCTGTTCCCCCTGTCTCTTCGTCTTGCTATCTCTCATATTCTGTCATTCCCTCGTTACCGATCAACGTTCTCTTGCTCATCCCTCGGGGCAAAACAATTTATACCGTTTTTTTCACCACGCTTCACCCGTAGCACGAACGTTCGTTTTCGCTTCTTCCTCCTCCCCAATTTTTATCCCTTCCTTCCTACTCGTTTTTTTTTCTCTACGCTCGAGCGAAAACACACGCTTGTATAGGAAATTTCTTGAACGATCCGCATGCAAATTTTCGCGCATATTTAATCCACTGCCATGAATGTGAAACTTTGGTATACAAATATTTATATCTTAGGTTTTAACCTAAGGCATTTCTGGTGTTTGGTTTCGAAGTTTCAGTATACCCATTTTTATCTTCATTTCTGTTTACTTTTTTTTTTTTTATTAATTTTATAGTAGAATTATCAGAGCAGTCGAAATGAAATATTCGCAATTTTTCATCAAAATTTATAAATTGACAATCGTGCATTTTTATATATCGGAGCGTAGGTTCTTTAGTCTTTAGAGTCTAGCCCTCTTCATAGAATAATCCTCTTTTGTTTCGAAGGTTCACTATCCTTATTTTAATCTTAATTCCAATTTTACATAAATTTTTATTAATTAATTACTAGAAGTATCAGTGTGGCCGAAATCAAATGTTCGTAATTTTTCATGGGAATTTTATGAATTTACATTTATGTATTTTGGGGAATTTCAATGATTTTTCGTAAAATATATGAATGGAAGACCGTATTACATATATTTTTATATTTCTTTCGTACGCGTTGCGTAATTTAGTTATCGTTAGTTTCAATCTCAAAGAATACCTGTTGTCCCATGGAAGAAGTCAGGAGAATGGTGAAAAATAAAATGGTCAGGTTAAGCAAACCTACTCAACGAGGGATGAATAGTGACGTTATTATTTTCGCAGTCTTCGAAGGGGCCGCTACGAAGATCGATCCCCGGTAGCCAAAGTCGTACCGTGGATGTCAGGAATTAACGAGAGCTCGCTCGTTGCAACTGTCCCATCAATTCTTATATTTTTTAGCTCTGTGACAACGAACCACTGTGGACAGGGATTTATAGCCACGAATTAACCAATGAAATGCTGGCATATTTCGCCACTTGAATAAGAAAGCAAGCAAATTTTCTCACTCGTGGGCGAGAAAATGAAAGTTTGAGTTCGTTAAAGCTATCTATTGTTACGTACATGTATATGTATATTCCAGCTAAATAGTTTTACTTGTACGCATAAGTGTTATACATAGAGTTACTGTTGCGCGATTAACTAACGAGAATTGATTATGAAAAAAAGAGGTAGTAGTGTATTTTCTAATACGTGATTTATTATATTTGAGTCTTGCTTAAAGACATACACATTTAGAATAATGTTATTTGGTTGTCATAATCGTAAAGATTAATGTAAGTGTTTAGAAAAGAAATAGAACTTAAACCGATATTTATATTTTTGCAAATAACTTTGAATATTTTAAGTGTGCTCTGACTATTTCGTATAGTTTTACATATAACTTTGGATATCTTGTGCTTACTTTGGGTATTTTATATATTTTTAGGCATTCACAACTTTGAATATTTTAAATTCATTTTTGATATTTTTTATATTTCTGCATATTACTTCGTATACTTCTATTATCCTGTGGATACACTTGACGCATATTATGTACATCCTATATACTTTTGCACTTCCTGTAGGTGCATAGACACTTGTAATATAAATATTTGCGTTATGGCTCCATTATATGTTTCACGTATTGTTAAAAAACCGAAGAGCTGTCTCCGATTTGTATCACCTGTCATTTTCTGAAAAATAAATAGCGCGCTTCACTCTAGGTGGCCTAGCAACTCTTAACAACTATGTATGTACATACATATCTCGAAAGATTGCTTTTCCATAAGTTGAATCAATCAATTAAGAAACGCTAATGATTATCGAAACGAATATAGAAACAATTTCGAAGTATCGAACTCGTGGAATTCAATCTTAAACGAGGTGGAACTAATCGCTAACCAAGGCACGGTTGTACGGTATTAAAACAAGAAGAACGTTACTTACACCAAGGAAAATTCGATTAAATGATACTGAGAAAGCGTCTGATGCAATTCACGTTTAAACGAATGCATAAATATTCGAGGCTAAACGCAGAAGCGGATCTAATTATAATTGGAATGCGCGACACAGGCGTGAACATTAATTTTCCCGTTTCTTGAGCGACTTTTTCCTCCTATTTCTTTATATAACGGTCGTTCTATTAGATTGTAACATACGAAATCAGATTCTTCGCTTAGATCGTATCGAGCAGCGTATTGTTTGGTTGCATCGTGGTTTACATAAAGTTGAACGTCGGTTTATATTCTTTTGTTTGAAAGTTATTTGGTGTTTTCTTCGCAATCGTACAACGAGTACATACAGAACGATTTTCTCTTACGAATTTAAACTCAGACACTCTGTAGGCAAAGTCGAACAAAATATTAATGTAATTTTTGAAATCATGACACCAACGAAAGTATTATTCTTTGACGATTTTCCAAATTCTTTTTACAATATTTACAGTAAATTTCTAACGGCAAAGTAATATACTTCAATTATATTAAAAGATTGATGAAAGATTTTGATAAAGGTTTTCATTTAATAACAAGATAATGGTATCATTGATACAAAGTAACAAAATGAGTCACCAAGGAATTCCCGCGCGAAAACGAGCGTGCAGTTGTTAGAATTCGCCACTCTTACACCCTTTTCTCTCTCCCTCTCTCTCTCTCTTTCTCTCCCTCTTTCTTCCTTTTCGTCCGGTCCTCGACTCGGTGCTTCTGGATTCAACGGGGCGAGTGACGAAATCAACGCTCATCTGTTTGCGTAGACGACTCTCGGATAACCAGTTAGTTTCAAAATTGCCGGACGGCAGGCTGGCCGTCGAACAAAATTGAAAATTGTCCCTTCTGCCTCTGTCTGTCGGCGTTCGTACTTGTTCCACTTACTCGCGCAATCGTCGACTAGAAAATTCTCGCGTGACTCTCCTACCAGAAACGTTCTACTACACTCTCAAAGAATATCCAAATTTCTCTACGAAATATTTTGTTTTCAATCGATCTTTGAAAAACTCCGTAGAAAACCCTTTTTTCCTTTATTGCGCGATAATATGTCGTTGATTACAGCAATTTAAACGAGACTTTGGTTATAAAGTATCGATAATATGTCAACGATTTTACGTCTTCAAAGGACACGCGTTACATTTTCCTCCTTTTTTCCCATGTATAGTCGATAAGCAAACCAGCCTTTCATTCATTCGAAACTCCCAGTGATTTTTACATGATGCCAGGTAGCGTGGAAAAGAAATACAGAGAGAGCAAAAAAAAAAAAGGAGGAAAAATTGATTTTCTTGCAAAGGCGTGCACGAAATTTCCCGGCAGCCCACCCAGTCGTATTTTTTTCTATCAGAATATTCCGTACGAAAAAAAGCGTATGAAAAATAATCGTTCGTTATGATCGGAGCTCGAGTTGGCCAGAGCGCCAGAGATACACATATGTACGTTCTCTCTCTGTTTCACCCTTTTTCGTTCGAAGCGTTCGTTTATCAGGGTGGCGTAGACACGAGCATAATAAGTGTTGATTCCGGCTCAGAAATTACTGTCCCTGTAATTCCTGGCGTTTTTATCCAGCGACGATCGCGAGTACACGCGTACGCGTGCACGCGAGCGCATCAGCCTCATGTACGAGTAAATAAAACGTATTTTTATTTAAATTACCGATGGGAGAGCAATATTTTCGATATTATTAACCTCTGTAGATTGGAATGAACGAGGACAGGCGCCACTTTTTTCCTCTTTCTTTTTCTTCCCATCCAGTTACTACTTTTCTTGCTGTGTTTTTTCATTTTTACCCCTTCCAAACCTTCCTCTTTCTTTCTTTCCTCTTTTTGTTTTCTGATTCTCCTCACACACATGATCACCATCATACGCGTTCCTCTGGTGTGTGTACACTTTCACGATGAAACATCGAACCTAGGAAGAGTGATGAAAAAATTGAGTAAGAGAGAAAAGAGGAGAGAGACGCGTATCGGGGACGGGGGATGCACAAAATCGTATATATCCGCGTAAACGCACGGCATCTCACCGGATAGCGAGGGAGAAGGCTCGGGATTCGAACGAATGGACGGGACGAGCGAACGGTTTCGCTTCGGTTCGGTTCGGTTCGGTCGTCCCTCGTATAAATCAGCTATGCTTATCGGTCTTTCATCGAGCCGGAGGTGAACTCATTTCGTTCTCTCTAAATACGAACTTTTTTTTCGAAGCAAAAACCTATTTCGATTAAAATGGCGCGCGCGTTTCGCATTTTGCCGGATTATAAAAGGTTGCCCTCGTCACCCCCACGCCATCGTCTTTCTCCCCCTCTGTTTCGAACACGCCGCGTTTCTATCCTCTGACCGCGGCTCTTCGAATCCACCCTCTCGATTCTCACCACCTCTCTCCGCGCTACACGCGTAGATCTCCTCTTTTTTTCTTCATTTCGTTTCTTTCCCGCTGTTTTTTGTTTTTCTGTTCTTTTTTATTCTGTTTCTCGTCCTTCTCGTTCATTTCTTTTTTTTCTTTTTTCGTGATTTGGCTTCAATCGGATACCGCCTATAGCGAAGCGGTCGAACGGCGACTCGAAATTTTTTCGCCGCTCTCTTTCTGCTCTTCCTTCGTCGATCGAACCACCGTTGCTCATTTTCGATTCCACTGTTATTTCTGCGTTTGATTTTTTTCCCCGGCTTTTAACCCCCAAGCCCGAAAAAAAGGGAATGTTTATGGCGGCTCGAATCACTGTTACCTTCCCCGACTGGTTGCGAAGGATTACGAATTTCCGTTTTTGATGGATTAGAAACGTAAGAATGGTTTTACTCGTGTTTCTTAATCTCGTCGAGTATAATATCGATTCACACGTGTGGGGATAGATTGTGGTAGATGGTACGAAGACAGTTTGTAATAGAATTTTTGACTGAGAGCGGGCTATTAAAGTAAGGTAATTAATTTCTTGCTGTTAACGTGTATTTATTTAAAATATCTCTCTAAATTTTCAATTGGATAAATAAAATTTAAAATGGTTGGTAAACTTAAATAACGGACCAATGTTCGTAATGTGCTTCTCTATTCACTCTTACCTTTAATGAAATAATTTCACGTTTGTAGTCTTAACTATATCCTTCGAAATTACAAAAACATCCCTCAAAAGACAAAATTAATCGATTATGTAATAAAATTAAACGGTTGATATTTTTAGTACTAGAGAATGATTCTTGTTATATATTATATTTAAGAAATTCGACTTACATCACTATGATTCTCAATCTGTTACAACCTCTCAAGATTGAATTAGGTAAGAAAGTTTTTACCTCCACAAATTACCGTTTTATTGCATCCTCATCCTAGACATTACTGAAACACCAGATCAGCGATAACACACGTGGTTGTTAAAAAAATCACAAGGCGAGAGATTAACCTTCCAATCTCGCGAAAGCTTTCGTCAAATTTTCCATTCAAAATTACACAAACTCCGCTACCCCTACCTTCGGTCGTTTCGCTAATTACGAATTCTATACATACGGCCATGGCGAAAAATACTCGTCCCCCTGTTCTTCACCGACGAACGCAATTTTATTTCAACGCCGCGCCGGTTCGAATTTTTTCGCTCGCGTCGCTTTTAATTCGTTTTATCCTGCGCATTATAAATCGTAAGTTGTTGTCGTTTTTTTTCCACCCTCTTTCGCCCACCCCCTCCGATCGTTCCGGTGGGGTTTGCGAGCGCAAAGCGGACGATGGTAGTGTTCGTTGTCGATATATAAAAATCGAATACGGGAATTTTCGAGCGGCCGCGGCCGACCGGATTTTTTCCCAGGCCCCGGCCGTTAGGACACGGCCTCGGCGATAGAGATAATAGAGCGACGTAAATCTAGTTATATTTCCGAATACACGGTGACAGCCGGCGAACGACGACGGGCAGGTCAGCGGCCAGGGGGAGAAAAAAATTGCGCGCCGGCTCGCGCTAACGAATCGTGATTCTCCGGCCGAACCGTTTCTGTCCTTCCGCGAAATTAGGCGGCATTAACGATCCTACCTGCAATTAATTGCGAGCCGTCGTGCCCGCCGCTACAAACGAGGACGCGCCTACGCTGTTTGCCTAACGCATCAATCTCCGACTCTGCTCGTCGCTGCCTGGCGAAATATTCGCGAGATCCGCAACGAGATTCGATCGGGAGTCGATAGAATCTTCTGTTCGGGGTTGTCGTGACACGGAGTTCAATTAAATGAGAACCTTGAACAAGGATTTAAAGCATATTTAGCAAGTTTGGGGAAAAACTAATTTTCTACATTCTTATGTACATCATATATTCGACACTGTATATGTTTCAAGCGCGTATAGCGCTTCTTGTGTTGAACGTTGCGTCGTCTTCTGTCAACGTATTTGCAAACAGGGTGTACTAAAACGATCGACACAGACCGTAGAATCGTACTTTAGCTCTAGGTTGACTCACATGTGTTGTAGACCCTTTTTCGAGCTTTTCATTCGCCTTGTACCAATTTAAAATCGCTTCGCGTCTTTCGTTAAAGCGTAGCAATAGTCAGTTTTGAAATTTACGAGTTTTGAATTTTAGATTTTCTATAAGCTTTTTTACTATATTCTGTTTAGTTTCGTTTATAGGTGGGAGAACTAATTTTTTAGGATTAATTATTAATTAGGTTTCTTTCTGCTCTTCGATAACGATTCTAAATTCGTCAAGTCTTGAGCCTTATGGTATCGTTGCATTCCAACGAAGAATAGAGTATTCCCCAACTTGAGTAACGTGTATGTGGCTGCAGTATTTGCTTTTAAATGTAGAAATACTGGTGAGTAATGAAAATTTTGGTTGTCATATCTTTTCTTCGTTAATCAGTTGAAATTTCAATGGAAATTAACTTTTAGCGTATTTGCGCACCATTGTATTTGTTACAATTAAATTGCGAACATATAATAATAATTTCAACAATGAAACGTATTATATTTCGTTTTTTAATATATTTTTTCGTGTAAGCTATCCGTGCATATTTGCATCATCAAATTTCCTAACGCATAAAAATCTACAATCTTATTATAGCATTTACATATTAATTAATTAGGTCCAGGTATATCAATATAGGAAGTTAATTCTCTTTTTGTACACCGCACAACCATTTTTAATTAATCATATGACAATTTATTCCATCACTTAAACTATCGAAGAATTTATAAGTCATCGAATTGAACGATACTCTGTCAGCTTAAATAACAAAAAAGTTATGATATTCGAGAGAAGTAGGAAATTATTTCAAGAGGATCGGATACGACTGTTATCTGTTTTTTTCTCTCAAATGCTTCGGAGGAAGGAAAATTTCTTAATTACAGGCTAAGCGAAATTTTACTGGATCAGATCGTTGCAAGTTTAATCAAGTTGTCGCCAGATGAAATTATAATTATAACAGTCACAGTAAATATTGTTTCATCGGTTGTAAAGTACACACAGTTCGGCTCGGACGTGCAGTTAATTTGACGGAAGGTAATTAGATCTTAACTGTCCCGTCTCAATCGACTTCGTAGCAAGATGATAATGGAAGAAATGAAATTGGACTCGGCGATTGATTGAAACGGGGAAATGAGGGACGGAAAGGTAGTCGTGGATGAATGCGAAAGAAGAACTCGGAACGATGATGTGGAATGACTCAGCTCCTCTCGTCTATCGAAAATCGCGATACCATCTTCTCGTGTTATAGATCGTTTCGATGAACGTGATCGAGCCGTGAAAATATTCGCCTCGTTCACTGCACTTGTTAAGAGTTAACATGATAATCGAGTTTCGTTCCTTTCAAATCGGTCGACTTGGAAATATTATCATCGTCTGCGAAGAAAATATTTTATTTTCAACTTTTATAAAAATAAACCCAAAGGATACTAACGTACATATATGGATATGTATGCTCAGCTTCTTTTAATTTTCTGGATAATTTAGAGGATACACTTTTCTGAATAAATATATAAATAAGTCCTGAATGCATAAAATCTTTTCACCAATAATTAACTTTAATGTATATGCGTTATTTTGGAAAGTAAGATATAATTATCCTCCTTCGATTTTAATGTACTCGCCCCTGAAGGAATCGAGTTATCAAATTTCATCAAGAAACTGAACAGTCGAGTCTGATAAATCAAGTTAAATTAAAAAAATGCAGTTGTTTAAAACTATCATTACCACAAAAGATTCATTTGGATCGAAATTATCCAACAATTGTATAGCATCAGACGTCAAACAAAAATCTACAACGATGATTACAAAACCACACCGAAGAGGCGAAAAAATTCAAGATCATCTAAGATATTGAAAGGATCGAGTATAGCAAGAGGAGCGCGCGTTTAATCGCCTGACTCATCGCCCGATACTTGAATTCATCACAGAGCAATCATTCGTTTGTTCCGTGCACTTCAGAGACAATCGCCGCTCGAATGAAAATTTATAATCCTCTGTACAAGTACGTGGCGCAAGATGACGTCGATCCGAGCGTAAACGACGTTAAACCAAGAGAACGAAGAAGGAGAATGGATGGATCGAGCGACGCGTAATACAAAAGCGTAAAGAGTCGAGGTTGTTATTTTAGGAGAATAGTAGAACGAGTTGCCAACGAAATGGGTTATTTCGAGCCGTTGATTTTCTCCTGCTACTACGAACGAAACGCGGGGAGAATATCATTATAAAACGCCAAGTCACGAAACCGGCCATTCCGGCGTCCTATTAAAATATTAAAACACCTCGTCCAGCCCCTGGTGAGTCCTGGCGTGGGGTGTGAAAAAAATAAATCTACCTTGTCATGCACAGCCCCTCTCCTGGTGCCAGACTCTCTCGTTGTCTCTCTGCTGTGGTGTTTCAGGAACAGGTATGAACGGTCCTTGAACACGTCCGATCGATCGATGGAACAATTCGTTCCACCAGCTTGCCTTTCGCCTCCCAAGAACGAAACTGCTCACGCACCATTCATCTTTTCTTCTCGTTCTTTAACTCTGCAAACGATCGTTCGATAGTTCATTGTTTGATAACTCGATCGATTAATTTTTGTAAATTGTCAAATGTAATTAAATGGCTATAGAATGCTAAGCTAGAAATAGTTGTAAATGGTTAAGAATGCTTTCAAAGGAACGTTAAGAAAAGTTAACAGAAGCAAATTTCAATGCAAAGCAAAGCAAGGGAAATAGAGCGAAAGAAGTATAAAAGTGTAGAAAAAGTTATCGTTCAATCTCAAGCGGTCTAGGTTAATTTTTCGGAACAAAAATGTATCAAACAATTGATAGAATTAATTGGTACACATTTAACCATTACATGTCGCATGGTCGCGTGCCACGTATAGATTGTATCACGAAGTAAATCACATTTGCAAACGGTTCCGCGATACTGTTAGAAACCGGTCGCCAGAAGAAGCATGATGACGGTAGTAAAAAACGCGGAAGCAAATAAGTCGACCGAAGCGGTAGTTCGAGGCCGTCACCACTTCTACGCTATTTCGACCTGGCTGGACTTGTCCGGTCGCTCATCAGTCAGAGTCATTACCGGGATAATTAATTACATTTGCCCCCTCGTCTCTTCAGTCCAGAGCTCGTTCGCGTCTCGCCCCTTCTACGGAGCCACCCTCGACCCTGATACGAACAGTGGACGAAATCAATGGAAAAATATAGGATTAGGCCGGCATAGGTTGACGATGTCGCCGATGAGAGTGAAATACAACGTGGAAAATGGCTCGTGGAACGAGATAGGACAGAAAGAAAAAGAAAGAGAGGGAGAGAGAGAGAGAGAGACAAAGCTCCGTTTAACCGCTGCTTGGTTTCTCTCTTTTGCTATACCTATGGAGGAAAAAAATAAGAATTATCCCTCCAGTGGAGAGTTGAAACTGAATTTCGGCCATTCTGAATCGTCTGACCCGAAGTAGAACATTGGAAGATGAGGAGAGGGAAGAACTGGGAAGAGGATCTCGAAGGTTCTCGTCTGAACGAGGAGAGAAGGCACGGCATGAAAATCTGTTGAAAACTCGACTCCTTCTTTAATTAATTATGCAAATGGCCGGCGGGCAGCATGCTTAAACT
The DNA here is from genome assembly GCF_000188095.3 of Bombus impatiens. Taxonomy (NCBI): domain Eukaryota; kingdom Metazoa; phylum Arthropoda; class Insecta; order Hymenoptera; family Apidae; genus Bombus; species Bombus impatiens. Next base: position 218,247 of record NT_176676.1, on the reverse strand, counting down.
TTTCCTCGGAGACCCGGCCGACTCGCGGTAGCTCGAGCCGCGGCGTTAATTATACACCGAATAATAACAATTATTACAATTACCGTGAGCCATCCTCTCTCTCTCTCTCTCTTTCTCTATCTATCTTCTCTTTTTTCTTTCCTTGTTCTCCACTTGGTCGAAGCAGACTTCAAGGCACAAGGAATACATCTACAGCTTGCCCCTGCGACTGGTCGCCAACGTGTATTCCGTACACTTCATAGCCGCCAAACAGCCAGCAATTTACACGTTTCACGACGCGTATTATTTCCGTATAATATGAGTGACTCGCTGTGTGAATACGGGTTTGCGTTAAACCGCTGGTATTAGAATTTGCAACGAAGTAATAAGAAGTGAATCTTTTTCTGTCATTTATTAGAGGTAGTTTAATTCCTCAGATTGTAGTTAAGGAATGAGAAAAATGTTTAGGCATTTTGTCACATTTCACATCGTTGAATTATTCGTTCGAATAATGAATTCTTTCAAGCTCTACTACTGTACTATTTCGGAGAATGTTAGAGGAGTTAATTAAAGAATATAAAGATACATATATCAATAGAACAAATGAATTCGTCCATCTGATTACACAAATCTTGCATGGAAGTAATAAAATGGTTCGTAGGCTTGATAGAAGTAGGAAAAATAAAAGTAATTATTACACAGGCAATTTACAAATTTTGTGACACATATTATACCAGTTACTGTAAGGTAACAGAAGTTGGATATTTATTACATTCATTAAAGAAAGATTGGCTTTTACACCATTGATGAACAAACAGATATTAATCGAATTCATCTAATTCGTGTAAGGAAGATTAATCTTTGTATTATGGATAATTGTTCCATTTCTTTGAATTAAAAGTAAGAAAAGAAGAGGAGCACTCGCCAAACAGTCAGTAATTTAATTCTGTATAATAGGATTGTCTTTTTCCCATTCTCCTAAAATCCTGACAAAAAGTAACGGACAAAGAGGAGAAAACGATACCGATAATCGACGATCGTTCTATTCGTACAGTACGTGGCATTAGCAGGAGCAACTACAAAAAAGAAAAGAAGCAAAGAGAACAGGAACGGTCGATTCAAGTAAATCAAAGCGTGACATCCGACGCGAATTAAAAACCTCATTACCGCAGATACGCGTTTTTCGGAAAGCTCGTAACTTCTCGATATCCTGACAAAAGCGAGAGCCGATCGTACCCACACGAGATCCTAATCGGCGCGTTGCGTGAATGTAATTTCGCACTAGGAACGCAACTGACCCTTGAGTGGACGCTCGACTGTGACACAGCTCATAAAACTGTATCAGAACGAGGCAGTTAGCTCGCCTTCTCTCTGCCTGGCTTTGGAAATGGAGAACGCGGCGCGTGCAACACACGCGAGTAGCACACGCGAGTGCGTATATTTATTCGCCTGGCCGGAAAACGAAGTTACGTAAGAGGCCACGCGACAATATCATCCAGCGTTTTATATTCTTACGCCCTTGCTCATTTGCGTAGTATGAATTTATGAGTTGGTACTTGAGGTTCAGATTGAGGGTGTGGTTGATGGTTCAAACAATTTGCCCGTTACTTTGCAAGACTTTTCCCGTATTGTTCTTTGCTTGATTTGTATTAATTTCGAAAATTGTTGACACGTCCAGTTATGTGCTTTTATAACACTCATATGATATCGACTGAAATATAAAAAACAAATTTAAAGTCGCGAAATTAAAAAAGAAGGTTTAACGTAATTCTCATAAAGTCGTATACTACTTATTGAGATATCTAAATCACTACGTGTTTCATAGAACTCATTATGTCAAGAATGCTGAAACGAAACTGTATTAAGTGGTGAATTAACAACAAGATTATAGAGCGATTTAGTACAGTAATATAGAAATACCTTCTAAATGCATGAACGCAATTTGTTACAACACAAAATGAGTAACAAAAATCAGTAGTCAACGTTAAATAACACGTTTGTGGACCATAAATACCATGCACTCTACAAGAATATGTAGGAAGTAATTAGACACATTAATTAATTAATTCACTAGAAACAGAGGTTACGTATAAAGAGGGAAATAAGGAATAAGGAGAATCGAACCGTGCTTGGTCAGATACGGTTAAAATGGCAACGAGTTCACATCCCTTCAAATTCTCAACTTTTACTGGAGAAACTATTACGAGTGAAACTAACCAGATTAATATTCCTGCTTAACGTTGCAATTTATCTTCAAATTTACAACTAAACAATTCAAGCCGCCTAAGGAAAGAAACTGAGAAATTTCTAGAATTCTCAATTAATGAATTACAAAGAGGCGATAGAAATTTATTGCATAAGATAGAAAACATATCTAAAATGAACAAAGAAGAGTATAATAATTAGTAGTTGCTCGTGCAACATTGTGCCGCTTTGCTTCGTAATATTTCCTGCTTTCAAAGTCGTACACTTCGCTCTACTTTAATCTCTTATAGTAGAATCGATCTAGAAACATCATTTACCCATATATTAAACACCTCGATCGTTAAGATCCGTAATCTGCGTTTATCCTTTTAACGGGAGCATGAAACGTTTCTTCCCAGCGATGTGCACACAACCAACCACACAATCGCCGGTGAATTCTAAACGAGAGTTAATGAAACATTCTTCGTGTGTACACACGATCATCGGACTAGATAAACCGCCTTTCAGAGAACTGTGTTCCTTAAAGCGGAGTGAATGGACGCGTCATAAAAATTGTAAAATTTCAAACCCAGATAGCGATCGAGAAAAACGAAGAAAAAAGGCGTTAACACGATGCTCCTGTGGCTCCATTCGTCACGAGTAATTACGTTCACGCAAGCAGGTCGATTGTAATCTTGTCTTACGCGCGCGTGTAATCGAACCTCTCTTGTGCTCCTACAGCAAATAAGAAATAGGTTTCTCAATTTTTACTATGCTCTCTGATACCTATAAATTACCAAATTTAAGCTTCCTACTCAAAACCTCATTACTTCAGAAATAATAAATTAATAATATAAAAATTGTATGTAAAAAAACTAATGTGAAGAATTCTTTTGGACTTGATAAATAACGAAAGAAGCAAAATTTGAAAGTATGTCTCATTCTCTCTAATATTCTAACATGTATTTTCCTTTCCTTGAAACATATTAACATATTTAACATATTTTTAAATTCTTGCCTATTCTCATACAATTATGTATGATGCAATCTAGAATAGTATTTCTTACGATTTTGTTTTTGGTAAAATTGATTTCTAAAATCCTTTCAATGATGTTCAGTAGATATGAAGAATTATGTACGAATCAATATATTATAGTAAGTTTATTAGTTACTTCTACAACTCTGCAAATAGATTTGCCATTTATATTGACGCTCATAAAGAAGCAGCATTTGAATGAAATGTCCTATCTTCCAAACACCGTAGCATATGTAACTTTTCCTCGAAATAAGCGACACGCTCGGGGCCGACCAGTTACTTATTACGAGACAGGTATACTATTCGATTCGACTTTGTTCTCGAACGAAAGATGCAATATAACGGCAAATCAGCAAGATGATCGGTCAAGTAGCATGTAATACCCCAGGATTGCTAATACTAGAGTGAGAAAGCATTATACATATTCTATGCGTTTTCTACTAAGCGATGTCACTGTTCATTCGAACAGAAAAATGTATGGCTTCTCGCTTTCACGGGTCTTTCACACTGTCAGTAAATTCAAATAAAGAAGAGGGGATACCGGGTTGCTCATTCCGAGGCAAAACTTACTTTACTTTCGATAGTTTATATATATTCGTGCTCATCCTTATACATTTCTCCATATTTCCACTCTTTCTAAATGCATGAACATCTGCATTCTAATTACCACGCTCTGTCATCATGCCGTGAAACATTCTAATATATATATATTTTTTAAACAAAATTGCAAATTACTTACCCTCGTGGAACCGATATGGTTGTTTCATTTACACGCGCAATAATCGACCGCTTTTTTTTCTAATTGAATTAACAGATACCAAGCATGCTTTCTTTATGCTTGATGCCTCGTAACCGAGCCGCGTGCTCGTTGCAACAAATTGCTGCGTTACGTAACGCGGATAAACGAAAGAGACGTGTAGAGCTCGCGGAGTACCCTGCGTTGGGGCGTTTCACTTGAAAATTATTGCAAATAACAGAGGTGATGTAATGAGCTAAAATATAATTGGCCGGAAGATCGGCGTGCGTGGCGTAACGTTCCACACCTTACTGGGTTCTCGCTTTCTGTTATCTGCGTGTGTTAAGCACGAAAATAACCGTAATCAGTCGCCCGGCGAGAGAACGCCACATAATCCTACCGCATTACAAGTGAGCATAATTTATTTACTACGCTCCAATTAGCCGTACAGCTCGCCTCATAGAGTATCGAATTTTACTTGTTGCGTTTAATCACTGCTTCCTATTGCCCCGAGGACAGCTCGTGCTCCGTGCTACTGCATGCTGTTGCCGTTGTTGTTGAATTTAATCGTTTATTCGTTACGTTACGAGCTATCGTTTTCCCGCTTTACACTGCTAACTCGTAGGTTTGTTCGTTACCTTACGAAAAACGTTGGACGAACTCGTCTTTTGGGCTGATTTTGATGCATCGTGGTTTAGTTGCATTAATGGTGCAACGATTGTCGTATCAGCTTCTCTGTTTCGCTACAGATCAACCTGTTTGTATCATTGGTATGTATGAGTGCATATGTATGCTTATTTATCTATATAGGAGAAGTTGATTGTCATTGGATATCAAAGAGATAGGATTTTAAGCGACGTTTGTCGGCGCGCGATAAAATGTTGGCGAAACGTCGGAAAAATTCCCGGGTATGCGATAATTGCGCGTTCGAAATAAAGCACGGCCAAAGGTCTTGGGACCCGTGCTCATTTCCTTTCTCATTTAGGTCTGTAAAAACCGCTCATGATATCGCGTTACTAATTAGTAAATGAAACAGCTCGAGATAATGCCGCCGGTGCCACAGGGAAAATATTGCACAATACGTTTACAACTGTGCAATCTGCGGTGCGCCCAGGGATAGTGGTATAATTTTTTTTACATTTTTGCGTGTATATACCGACGCGTGTGTGTTTGTTTTTTTTCTGTTGCTTTCTCCCCCATTTTTTTCCCCAGGCCAGGAAAAAATTTTTAATCATATTAGTTCCATTTAATGACTTTGTCCGGATGATACTTTGTATCGGTCGTTCCTCGTATGTACCATCCCCTCCCCGTGGCAGACATTAACAGAGAAACAAAGTGAGAGGGAGAGAGAACAAAAAAGGGGTAATATAATTAAATTTAATTTAAAAAGTGTTCAGGTTTTGTTCGAATTTTCATGGCGAAATAAAATTTTAACGAACCCCGCCCAACCATTCCGCGTCTGGAAATGGTCGTGATATCAACAAACGAAATTAGAATCAATTAATCGGTATACGTGAAAACGCAGGGAACTCGATAACCAAGAAATTATAAAGAACATCAGTCTACTACTAAGAAATGACCGTCTGTCTTGTGGTTACTTTTGCCATAAAATTTCTAAGTATTTTTCTTATAAATGTAATCTCTGATTTTTATAATAATTTAACAGTTCTTAGAGAAGTTAATTTACTGATGTCGCTAACAAGGTATTTAAATATCCATTTTATTTTCCAATTAATTAAATTATATATTTAGGATTTACTATTTAACATTTGATGACCAACGTCGCATCTAATAACTTATTCTTTCGACTTCATTATATTCGTTAAAGCTATACAATCCGTCTTATAAACAATTATCGTGACAATTTCATTCATGGGTATGCTCCCCTTGCGTTATTACCATCTTTTTACTTCTTCATTCCTATTAATATCTCCCTCGACGTCTGACCGTATTGTTATTATGAATTTATTTAACACAAATTAATGGATCTTATTCTGTTTATAATAACAAGAACCCGTCTGGACATTCGGAAATTTCCTTTACCTATTTCCACACGACCAATCCCTTGAATTATTCAATTTAATTTAAATGAAAATTGCCACAGGAATTTTCTACCTATACAGACATTAATCCTTTCGCTGCGATACGTTTATGAAGATAAAAATGGTGTTTGTTAATATGAAGAAGATAGGGGTAGAAACAGATTAATTAGTTTGCATAATTAATCATGGTGTGACACATATAAACGGAAAGAAAAAGGAGATACGTTTACACTTGTTTGGCAAATGCGATAAACAATTGATCTTTAATATATTTTCTAGATGATTGGACTTCCTTTGTATAATCGGACAATTTATTTGGCTTGATATCATTAAAAATGTCTGGAACCTATTCTTATTCCAGACGCTATACTCCCTGATTTGAAGATAAAAATTCAAGATGTTCGACGAAATAATAAAACTTTAATAATTTACATATTTTAATGTTAGACTTTCCTTGTTCCTCGCAATTTTTACGAGAAGAAATTGAAAGAAAGATGAATGAAAAATAGTGAAAATACAGTTATTATCTGAATATAAAAAAATTTTATTTGGCTAGTCCTAATTCGATGGCCAAGGATTAAAATATTGAAGCCAGACAAGTCATCGATTCTTAGAAAAAGCCGAAAAACCCTTACGAACAGCCGGTATGTATCGTTTTATCATCGATTCATGGAAGAAACTGGAGTATAGAGGAATTAAGTCGGTGGTTGGAAATGAAATAAACTCTTTTTTTCTCTACTGCGCGGATCGATGGAAATTTGCATAACGGCGAGCGAGATAACGGTGTCGAGCGTTGCCAGCTAATAGACCGAACGACAGCCGGGATTGGAACTTTCATAATTTTTTCAGAAGGAGACAAATTCGAATCGGCAGGTATCAATCGCGCAACTAATGCCAGGAACGCGGGTAGAAAATTGCGAACCATGCGCCGGAGGATTGCGAGCACATCGTTCGACCGATTGGAACCAAATTTGGCATGAAATCACGTCCCTCGTCGTGGCGATCCCGGTGATTCATTTAAAAATTCATACTACGTGCCCAGTAAACCTTTTATGGCGCGCCTCTTCTATCCTGGTTCTTGCTTCGTCGACCTCCTTCAGTGTTCTGCTTGACGTCGCGGTTCTGAAATAGAATCCATTAAACGCTTAAGACGCGATGGAACGTTCTTCGCTTGACTTTGGTAGATATAAAAAAGGATGCACCCGGGTCGGTTTGAAGGACCGATTGCCGTTTTCGTTTCGGGAATTTTGCTGATTGAGGTAATGTAATTGGTTTCGTATATCTCTTTGCGACAGTTTTATGGAGGGTTTCAGTATCATACTGTGTAAGTTGTGCGTGAAAGGATCTCCATATTATGATCGAAAAAAGAAAAGAAAAAATAAAAATAAAAACTGTAAATGACGAGCAAGCATACGCATTTTTTAGATGACAAATTATTTACGAACAGATAAAGCTTTGGTTACTTAAAGTCGTAATACTTCTCATTGTTACAATTATCATAAAAAACTGACACGTTCTTCCTAGGTATAAGGAAGATCTTTGAAATATTCCCGACACTTAAATGTATGGAATGTTCTTAAAAATTGTATTAGGTCCGTAATTATAAACAGTCAACTGGGAATTACAATTTGCTATTAAACGTACCAACTTTAAAAACTCATTATTCCAAAAATAGACAAAACAAAATACTCTATTTAGGTTCTCAGATGTTCAACAAATTTTCTCACGAATTAAATCCAATTAATTTCTACAAAAAAGAGAAGGACGGCTAAAATGAAAAGAGCGTGGTATAACGTCGTTTAAGAAAGCCCATCGCGAGAACGAAAGGACGGTGGCAAAACAGCCATTCTGATTTCCCGAAAATCCGCTAAACTCTAATGAGCGGAGTTCCGTTCCACCGGTGGTGTCAAACGCTATTCAACGTTATTTTAATATTAAACGATATCAAACGGGATTTTAATTCCGGCGAGTTCGCGGTATCGTGGCTACGTGCGAGCGTTAATGGTATGCGAGCGCGCGATAGTCGCCGTGGCGGCCGCGGTGCGTTAAATTAACCGCTAAATGATGTCAAGCAAAACCG
>NT_176676.1:209898-210104 GCF_000188095.3 Bombus impatiens | reverse complement strand
GAGCCGCTAGTCAACCTTCGAGTGACCCTACATTCTACTCGAAAATCCTCACCGATTCGTTGAATCGATTAAGAACTTGCGGCCGCGATTTTCTTCCGCCTACGTCGCTACACACGCTCGTGATCAGCGATTTAGTATCGGGGACAAACGATGGAAAAAAGCGGGCGGTTCCAATCAGACGAGCGTCGTTTCGCGCGATCGCGTAT
>NT_176676.1:206324-209457 GCF_000188095.3 Bombus impatiens | reverse complement strand
GTTCGGGTGTGGGTGCGGGCGCGAGAGGGTGCGAGGGGTGACGGCGATACTTTTTTCGGGTGTAATTTTTTATCAGCACCGGCAACCAAGCGCTTTGACCAATCCCTCAACCCCCTCTCCAAACCTCTATATAGCTCGGCTCTCTCACGCCATCCTCCACCCCCTCCCTTCGAACCCCTCTGTACCTGTAGGTACCCCGATTCCGCAACCCCCTTGAACAGCCTCACCCTGCTCGCGCGCCCCCGAGAATCGTTCGGCTATATAGCCTACACACGACTAGGCTGCCCTCTCCTCCGCCTACCTTTGGCCCTCTCTCTCCCCCCACCATCGACCAATCTCGCCACCGTATCGGTGCTCAATCACATTTGCGATGCATTTTTTTTCCTTCCTCTTTTTTCATAAAGCTGGATTATAATTGCATCGCGAGTTCGAGTTGCGGGATAGCCGGGCGAAAAAATGGAACATTGCCGGGGTATGGGGTATGGTGCGCCGGTTCGGTGGGCCAACGTGTAGTATGAGGAAGCTCGGAGCGTGAGTTAGATAGAGCGAGAGCGAGAGGGGAAAAGATAGAAAAAAAATTGTAGAGAGAGAGCAGGAGAGAAGGACACATAGTATACAGTGAGAGGAGAGGGACAGTGAAAGAAAGGTGGGGGGCAAAGGGAGCGAGGGGAGAGCTCGATGGACGATCGGTTCGGGAGCGGGTGGAAAAAGGGGGTGGTAGGGGGATCGAACAGGAGGAAAAAACCGATGAGGTTTCGGGGCCGCTTGATTGGTAGCCGAACGTACACCTACTCGCTATCAACGAATCCGACTATTCGTGTCCTCATCTTCACCCCTTGCGTTATATCCCAACACCCTCCACTCCTCCTCTTCTTCCTCGCGCCGCTTGCACGGCACTCTTCTCTACTGCTCGGTCCTCCTCATACTCTCTTGATCGTATTTGACGCCCCCTAGAACAGACTATGCCCATTCTAGTGGAGTAACGCTCGGAACTGCCTCCGACATAGACCTCGTGGCAGCTCTATAACGAAATCTGGAACATGTCGTTATCCCATTAAATTCGGTATCTGCTGATCCGATTCATGGGCACCGTGGGGACCGGAAGTGCCGCGTGGAACACTTTCGTTCCGGGTGTTCGATGGCCAAGCGCGCCAACAGCCGCGTTTCGATGCGTCGTCGAATAAAATTCCAACGATGCGACTCTTTTCGATCGAGAATCGATGTCGCTGAGTCCGCAGTCCCACTGCTGGGGGGAGGGGGGGGAGGTTGGAATTTTGATGGCGAAATTTGCTAGCCGATCGACGATCTTCAATTGATTAATGGGAGAGTCGTTATTTTTCGAATTGCCACCGAAGGAATGAAATTGATGGCTTGTGGAACCACGTCCGTAGTTCTGGGATAAGAAATTTTTTATGCGAATTTTGTTTTTCTGGTTGATTAAATTTTTTGTTTCGACCTCGTGGAAAGTATCGTAAATCGGCCGAAGGATCGATTTTTATGGGTTTTATCGATCTCGATTATTCGAAGGGTCGATTAAACGCGCGTGAATATTGCCGCGGGCGATAATTGTGTATTAATGGTGGTCATAAGTCAAAAATTCGCGCTTTTAACACACTTTTGTATCGCGGACGTAGTATTTCTTTTGACGAGGTATAATTATCGCCGCGCGAATGGGGGCGAGCAATTTACAGGGAGCAAATGTAATTGGTCGGCGGGAAGCAAGCGAGACGAAACATCGCGAACCGGGGAACGTGGAAAAAATAAAATATGGGCAACAAAAAAAAAAAAAAAAGGAGGGAAAAGAAGAGGGAGAGAAAATATATTGCACAGAGAATATATTACATACGTATGTATATATTAATTCGTTCTTAATCCCCGTACGTCCAATTACTTTCGCCGGCGTTGCATAACTAATTACGAATCTCCCTGGCCGCGTTGCAACCGCCGTTTGCAACTTCTTACGGGAGTTTATTATGCCATCATAATTACATGAATATTTTATTCCACGATGAGAAAGAGAGGCCGAGCCACTCGTGCCTCTTACTAATTAAAATCATTCTTCGCATCTGCTTAAGCTATCTTCGATAATCCAGCCGCGTCGGTTATAGAATCTTGCAACTTGAAACCACCCCCTCGACCGATAGGAGGGAGATGGGTCAGATACGAAGAGGTGGAAATTCGCAGATCCGTTTCTTTGACGATAAATTTATCGCGACGTGGTGGGATAATTAAACGAGCGAAAAAGTACAAGGGATTGAAAAATGAGGAAACGAAGAAAGGTAGAAGTAGAACAAGATGTGGAAAAAATTTGAAAGAAGAATCACAAAAGAAACGAGTCGTTTCTTTTTTAAATTAAATTAAATCGACAGAAGAGAAAAGAAAGGGATATATATATGGATGAGAGATAGGAAGAGGAACGAGACGACTCGTGGATCTTGGAAATCGGTGCTTCAATCCCCGACAACCGAACGCTGAACGTGTGCTACAACCAACAATTCCTGGTGCCTAACAAAGATCATGCCGGCGATGATCGGTCGGCGATATCGCTTATATCCAGCATAGGGTGTTTTATCTGGCGCGCATACGGGAGGAGGGTGGGAGAAGGACACAGAAGGGTGGTTTGGGTGGGTGAAGAGAGAAAGCGACGTCCTTTGGACGTGCAGCCCGTCGATAAATAGCGAATGCGATAAAATGCCGCGAATTTAAAATACGCCCAGGATTTTACAGCGGGGACCAAAGGACAAAGCCGCTCTCGTTGTTTCGACAATACCGCTCGTCGAAAGGGGGTGGCGACGGCCGACAGAGAGAAAACGAGAGGCCGAGTGGAGGGAAAAAAACGGGGAGAATCGAGACAAGTGGAAGCGAGAGGTAGTGATCGAGGAGGATGAGATGGAAACAAGGGGCGAGAAAGAGACGGACTATGTAGAGAGAACCGTTGTATATACGTATACGCGTATATATATATATATATATATAAAAGAGGCACGCCAATGTATACATGCGCGAGTGTGTGTGTGTGGCGGTGAGGAGGAGGCATAGAACGAGGGCTGATTCTTCGGGCAACACACGTTTGCCCACACGTTCACGCAGCAGTAGCAGCAGCAGCAGCAGCAGCGGCAGCAGCAGCAGCAGC
>NT_176676.1:205835-206265 GCF_000188095.3 Bombus impatiens | reverse complement strand
CGCGCCGGCAGGCGTCGCTGGTTTTAAAAATGGGGGATTTTTTCACATTTATCAGTGCACGCTCAGATCTGGCTTCCGTATCAATGTCCGAACACACGTGAACACCCAGACAATCGAGCGTTTCACACGAATACATTGTCCTGATCGGATTGTATGGATTTTTTTCCGGGACACACACCACCCACCCCCTTTGCACCCGTCTCCCTACCTTTTGCTCTTCTACCTCCCGTATACCCTCCCTCCCCACACTTCCCTTCCCCCTGCTGGTGGCCGGGTCTGCTCCCGTCTACGGCCACCCCCGTACAATACCACCCCATCAGCTATTCCGCCACCCACGCGACAACCGTAATTTTAAGCTGAAAGGACCGATTTTTGTGCATCTCGATGCTGTTTGCTGCGTCGTCGGCTTCCACCCACCCCTCCGCCTGCC
>NT_176676.1:193678-205825 GCF_000188095.3 Bombus impatiens | reverse complement strand
CCTGCCGATATCAAGCCCCCTGGTTTTTTCCCCTCTCTTTCTCAACCACCGCCCAACTCTCTTTTTTCCTTTCTCTCTCTTTTTGCTCTTCGCGGTCGAACGACGTTGACGTCGACCGAACAATCGTTTTGTGCGTACATAATGTTTTGATTCCTCGCAGCCTGCCTTGCCCAGGATAATTGTTATCGATGCTACGTATTTTTTTCGGTCATGATATAATACATCCCGGATATTATACATTTACCATCGCTGTACCGTTCTGTTATAAACGAATTTTGTAAAAGGAGAACGAATCACAGACAGAGAGGATGAATCGAAGCTGTAGGACGACGTTGGTTCTCCGCGACGTTGCCGTAGTCGCGGTCGCAAAATATCGACGGGAAACCACGAGGGCGTACAAAATATAACCGATCGCCACAATTATCAAGCCAAACATCCCGAAATACACTTGCAAGCCCGCGCGCGCCCGCGTTTGTCGATTCGAGGTCGAAGCACGATGGCCTCTCTCGCGTCGTCCGTACCCGCAACGATAGCCGTGGCCTGCGGTTAAAGCCCCCGGATCCCGACATCTGCGGAATCAAAAAGCTCTTCCCGATGAATGGAAGACGATCAGTCGTGTCTGTTCGCATGCTCGGATAAATAAATAGGGATCCGCCATTATCTGGAGGACCAGCCCTCGACGCTGCTGCTGCCGGGACCCCTACCACCGGCACAGGTCAATGGGATTCATAACGTTTGCGCGTCGGATAAAAAAGCTGGCTGGCCCAGTATACAGAAGGGTGGGGCCACATCGGAACATTACTCATGCCTCGGCGTTCGCGCAATTTTTAGCTCTGAAATAAATCATCATTATTGCGGCTGGAGGGATGCGCATTATGGGGGCCACGGGGGTAGATTATCGTAGGTGGAGGCCACCTACGGTATATATACCTCTTGCTCTCTAGCACATCGCCGTCTACCACCCCCACCCATCATTTTTCTCTCACTCTCCATCTCTCTCTCTCTCTCTCTCTCTCTCTCTCTCTCTCTCTCTCTCTCTCTCTCTCTCTCTCTCTCTCTCTCTCTCTCTCTCTCTCTCTCTCTCTCTCTCTCTCTCTCTCTCTCTCTCTCTCTCTCTCTCTCTCTCTCTCTCTCTCTCTCTCTCTCTCTCTCTCCATCTCTCTCTCTCTCTCTCTCTCTCTCTCTCTCTCTCTCTTACTCTCACTCTCTCTCTATTTCGCTCTCTCTCGCTCTCTTGCTCTCTGTAGCGCAGGGCTAAACACCGATGAAACGAGACGAGAAAAAAAAAAGTTCGGGTACACGATGAATGTTGCCGGCTACGCGTTCCGATTGATTTCGTCTGATCAAAGTTCGTGGAAAATGTGTATTTTTATTAGTAGTTATTGCGTTAGGGGTGGCTACGGGATCGAAGGAATGTAAACGATGGATTCGGAGTAAGGTATTGTATGAATGCTGGGCGCAGACAGTATTTGATAGCAGAAATCTCAAATGGAAACTGTGTTTAACAAAGATTTAAAAATTTGTGTTTCATGTAACAATCTATAAAATGATTCAAAATTCTTGCTTCCGGTTCTACTTCCATTGAACATTGTCACACTTTTGTCTTGACTGTAGATTATTTACAGTCACGTATTCTTTTGTACCTCTTGTTCGATGACTGCCATTTCTAGAAGGAATTTAAGACAGCCGTACATTCTTCACTCAGACGCGATCTTAAATATACTAAGTTACAAAGTCAAGTACTCGATATTCCGTGGTTCAGGCAGTATATAATCCTTGAAGCATTCTCAAGCTCTTTTAATTCTGTGGACAACATAATTGCTAAACGAAAATGAGATAATGCGTAGAAACGAACACTTGATCGTGTAGACTGTGTAATATTTTTACGTACAGTATTCTTATAGCCAACATGAGAACGTCTTCCAAATAATATTTTAATCACTAGATTAACTTACTTTTTCGTTAATCAATATTTCTGATCGGTTAGTCTCTTTCTTCTTCATTTCGAACAGGACAGTGTACAAATCAAAATCTAGTCTATTTCGAGAAACACCATTAGTAGAATTGATTAGTGTGTAATAACGAAGCAGTAAGATGAATAGGCAGATCGAAGCTAGTTTTTCATTTTTCATGAAACGTTACGGAGATAAAAATAACGAGTTCTGCACCCTTCACCCATTTCTCTTCATCTTGCCTTGACACGATACTTTCGTTCCAATACATAATAATGCTTCTTTGAGGCGAAGTAATCCTATGATTAGCAAATATCCGATTGTCGTCGATGTCCAATCAAGCGACAGTTAATATTAATTCACCTCTATATGTCTATTTAAATCTAGATCTTTGCCAAAGTCAATATAGTCAGTATAATCCAAAACAATTACCAAATTCTGATAACTTCTAAATAGAAAAATCGAAGCCGTATTATTTCAGATCATTCCTCAATAATTATTCTCTTATTGAACATATCATCATTGATCACTTTTCCCCATAACCTGTCGCATTATCGCGTATTAATATCGAACTACCGTGAATAGACAAAAATTCTCGTCTATTTGCGTAAAATCCACGTAACATTCAAGGATCCAAGTAATTAACTAATTCTATTCGAATTATAACTTACAACTAATTACACTAAAACGTGGATATCTATTTGACGCAGTCGATCAGGCTATTTAGCGTGATGTATCCATGCAGCGCGGAAGGATAGAAAGTGAGAGAGATGGAAGGGAGCAAAGGGGTTGGTTGAAAGGGCGGAAATCGGTGGGAGGGTAACCAGGATGATGTTACATCATCAATCAGCTGGCAAACATCAACTCAACACTCGCACCCCGGCTGGTATGTCCTGACCTGTAGCCAAATATATGCGCCGATAATATCGTCGCAGCATTGCTACATCATGTCCGGCTGTAATTAATTATCTAATTCTTAATCGACGGTTACCACGCATCGATCGAGCCACCACGAAGATCGCGGGAGATTTATAACGACGTTTATTCCTCCTTTGAATTTTTTATCGAGGAAAATTGTACTATTTTTTATTACGATCAATCTTACGTGACATAGATTTTTTAACTTTGGATTGCGCATTTTAATCATAAGGACGTTCGTTAGGAAATTTCGTATGATAAAGATTTCAATGATATTGAGATTTCAATTACTTGAGCTTCGATTTGTGAGACTTATGAAACGTTTGGTACAGAAATTTCGAGTAATTTTACATAATAAAAGTCGTTAAAGGTATTGATTTTGTAATTACCTAAATTCTCTTTCACAAGAATTTCTAGAAACTTTGTGTAACGAAAATTCCCTTGGTACTGTGGTTACTAGGAAAATTCGTATGTCACTGATCGAGTCTCCTCTGGATTTTGCTTCGCAAAAATTTTTGACCGTTTGTTAAGAATATTTGGAGAAATTTCGTATGAATGTTCGTCTGAATGTTCGTTACGGGAATTTTATGAGATTTAAACTAATAAATATTCACAAAATCTTTATGTGAAACACTTACGAAGATAACAAGATCTTCAGTTAAAAATCACAAAAAATAATCTCGTAACAATACAAACATTTTTCAAATTAAACACCATATAGATAAAGAATTAGCCTAAATCTTTTTTCAACGATTTCAATTTTCCATCTTACCTACCAGATTCACTTTACAGAAACACCAATAAAACACAAACAGTTCATTCCATCGGTCAATGCAGAAGTTAATAATTTGCAACTCCATTCATGATTCTCTGTTTAGCATTAGATAATAAACAATCATACAAAACACTGCGATCGTACGTCTGAATTAAAAAGCGGGAGCAAATTGTGACGTGAATTCGCAGTGGAAGGTGATGAGCTTGGTGATCCTATTGGAAGAGTAGGTTAAGGTTACTCGGCTCATTAGCGGGGTTGAGCGTGCTGGTTGACGCGAGGCTCGCGCGTCGCGACGAACACCGTCGTTCCGGCAATCATCGGTAATTGTGACGATCGATCTTGATCGAAATGCTCATTTCCTGTTTGCTTGGCCGCTAGGAGCGTTCAGAGGCCCGCCAGCTGGGTGACCATCCAGGTCGAATAGTGGGGATGGTAACGTTGAACATTGGCGAGAGGGAGAGTGGGGTCGAAGGGTGCCTCTAGCCGGCGCATCATTAACGTGATTAATGTTGAAATAAATCAGGAGCTTCGAAACGGTAGTCGATAAATCCAATAATTGCGGTATAATCATAAGTAAACAGGTAACGCGGCTCGCGTTAGCATATCGCTGCCGGCGATCAGGCTAACGCTCTGTGTCCCTCCATTACGTATGCATTGACTTTTGATTCCCGTTCGTACTGACTTTTCGCGTTTAGTAACAGCCTCGAAGCATCATCGTCGCGTAAATCTCGAACGGTTTATTACACGTATCGATCGATCTCCGGTTTCCGGGATCTCCGTGTCTCTATCCCCGTCTCTCTCCTACGCCATTCAAGGAGCGTAATTATTCAGCGTAAATGAGTTATTAATTACAAGGCGGTTTAATTATATGCTGATGTATGATTTATGACGCGAATCCACCGCATCTTCGTTCTTCTCGGAGTACCTCGGGAAGATCGATGTACGAAATCCGATCGAACGAACGAGATTCTTGAAGAACAATCCTGTTTCGATGAGGTTTTGTATTTGTATGTATAGCGGAAAATGGGAATATTGTATTAGTACGGATCTAGTTTCCCTGATCTTGATTCTGTATGTGATCGTGATATGGCTTTTAATCAATTTCGCTTTTTCTTTGCAAAATATGTATTAAATGTATTATATGTATTAAAAATGAATAATAAAAAATGCACATAGTAATAGATTTTCTTAATAAAACGTACAAGAATCGATAACACGTAGAACAATTTTCGGGCTGTAATCTAAACAGAAGTATTATTTTATTCAGAATATAAGAATATCATAACGCGATAAACATTAACATCGATATCACGATTCTTTTCAGCCCCTGCTTATATTATGTTTAAACTTCAGATTCCAAACTTATATCTTATAAAAAGAAATTAAATAAAGGAACACGTTTTTTAGAAGATAAATTCTGTATCAATATTCTTATTCATCATTAAACACATGTACGTGATGGGTTGAATTGTACGAAGGAATCGGAAGGGACGGTCAGGTGGTGATCGTAAATTATCGATAGCTGGAGGAACCTGGCCTCGTTTTAATTAAAAGCAAATTGTAATAAACGTCGAGTAGGTCACGCAGATGGGGAACGATTGGGCAGAGTAAGCTACTTTTATGGGCAAAAAGGTGACTGACTACTTTCGTCGTTTCGATTCGATGAACTGAGCCGCGACGATTGGTTAAATCTTGACACTTAATTAACAAATGTGATGGGTGGTAATGAAGTTCCGCGGTGACGCGATACTTTCGATGTTATCGCCTCGGTGAACGTTTCACTGGTGGATTTTCGATGACGCGAAGGCGAGATCAACAAGTACCTATCGTTGGCACAATACACGAATGGTTGGACTACTGTTGAATTACGTACCGTAAAAACGCACTGTTAAGTTTACAACAAGCAATAATTGTATTTTCCTATTGTTAAACAAATTTTCTAAATTTGAAAAGAAATACATAGAAATGGTTGATAATTCTAAAATGTTATTAGTATAATAGGGTACTGCATTTTTTAATCATTTTTATTTTAATTATTTTTAGGAAATTTAGCTTTTGTTACTTCTGTTTCTTGATCTTCTGTCAAAGAAAAACCAAGGCTATTTAATGAATGTTTAAATGTTACATTGGTATAATTTATATTATATAACTTAGTCCTGTGCCAAGAGAATATCTTTTCCAGTATAACAGAATATTATTAGAACTATATATAAATGCGATATTACAAAATTAATGTACGTGAATTCTAATTTCAATTTTATGCAAAATCCTTCCCTAAAATATTAACGACTTTCTTATCTGATGAAACGAGAACAAGATTGAAATATGAAATTGGGTTAAGCTACCACAATTTATTCTTTATTTGCTATTTTATTTGCTTTCTGTTTCTTTGCCTTTTATATAACTACTTGGCTATAATAAACACGTAATCAGAATAATAATAAAATATGGTTAGAAAGATACATCATAACTTTGAAAACTAATGCTAATATAGAAGGAAATTCAGGTTAACAGAAAAAGATAAGATTACGCGATAAGATTCAGATTGCTTTTAAGTTAGTACGAAAGTATGTGTACATGTAACAAAAATATTTTTACCATACTGTAATCCTTATCGATGCCCTGTACTTCTTGAATAATGAGGCTAACTGAAAGACCTGAATCAGCCTGTTAAAACGCTTGTCAGACGTTTAAGTGACACTCGTAAGAGACTATCGAATCTTGAAACGTTTCACACGCGACAGGCAGGTTAATGAACGAAAATAGCGACCGTGCTTAATGCATCTATCCTTTCATTCACGTTCTGGAACGGTATTTTTATCAATGACTTTCAAGCTTCTAGCTGGTTCGTTTTAAAAATATACGACTAGAGCAGGTATCATAAATATTCAGTCATCTTTGTGTTTATTGCTGCTCGGAAGGTATGATAATAATTAAATAACTAAAATAAAAAGAATAACGTTTTAGTTATAATATAGTTTGAGAAGGAAGTAATTTGTTAAATTAAAAAATATTTGCTTTAAAATGCTAAATGCAAGTGCTTTAAGATTAAGTTATGGATGTGAGCAATAGATTATTAGTATTCTAGAATGTTAATATACAAAAATATCATTATTTTTTAAATATTCATAATGACGACAAAAATTTGTTTTAAACTAAGAAACCTCGTTATTCTATCCATTCACACTTCATCGCGCGTTTCTCAATTTCGTTCTAACCACTCTATCTACAAAACGAAATTGTCCACGAACAGAAGACAATCTTATTGCTCAACAGTTTTAAGAAACACTGTCAGATTCCAATAAAATCCCAACCTTCAAACCTAAACACATTATTTACCAATCTAATCATATCTCGCCACACATCTCTTAATTTCGCTCCAACTCTACTCATTCTACTTATGAAAGCAAACTTGCTACAAACCAAAAATAATCAATACAGCTCAGCATTCCTGTGAAATATCTTATCAAAATCCCAACCCCCAAAGAAACTACTTTAACCATCGCCAACATCGCCGGAAACACCTTTCCAATTACCCCACGCGCGCACTATCGACGGAATTACTATGAAATCCTTCCTTTCATCAGTATAGCTGGCTGAACGGTTCTCCTATCAGTCTCGAAGGTGATCCACGTGCTGGTAGATCGATCGTTCAGCTTTCCTCCTTTCCCCCGCCTCCGCAGGATATAGTGAAACGTTGTCCGGTGTTGTTGCGCGCCACCGCCACGCAACAACATCTACATAGACGTACGCGTCTACATGTATACGTGGCATATGGTACAACGTGGAAATTTAGCGGCGCACCGAGAAACCGTGTCGACCAGGTACAACGTGGCGGCTTTAACACGCGCCGCGGACAATCGCCGGCCGATAGATACATAATAAGCGTGGCGTTGTACGCGTCCGTCTAAGGCCGCGGCAGGCTAATGAAGCCTGGCCTGGTTAGGCGCGATGTTAATTAAATGATATGATCATTAGTCATTATAACGTCATTGTGTTGCCGGCGACTTGACACTTGGCGTTGTTACTTGCTCCTGGGACCAGGCCACGAGCATGCGGAACGTGTAGTGGACGCGAAACCCGTGACCACGCCCGATACAACCAACGTTTCTATGAATACAACCAGTGTCCACCAGGCCTGCGAATAATCACGCACCCGGATAATTAGGATCTCTCCCTACTCTTGACGTCATCAGAACGATGATTCTGTAACGTATGATTCCTAGCGTAAGGTCTCGTCGATTCGCCTCACGATAATGCGTTTGTTCACGCGAATACGATCGAATTTCAGCTAAGATTGGGAATTTCTAATATTTTTCTGTATCCGATTAATCTTGCATTTCAATCTGTGTTTCGAAGAATTCGCGCTTTAACGCGATTCGTAAGTCATGGATATCTCAGGTTACTCGAAATAGATCTTTTATATTTTCAACGGTAAAAATGCACTGTATATATTGCATTATTAGTAGACTACTGATAATACACAAAACTATATAAAATATTCAAAATAAAGTAATGATATTAAAGTAAAAGTTACGATATTTATCGATTGAAAGTAAATCTTTAATTCGATTTCATTTCTCTAATTATGTTAATAATTTTCATAAAAATTTCCAGTTAATTCATTATAAATACAAATTTGTTAGATCGCGCACAGTATTACTGGTGCGAAGTTTGACGTTGATTCTTGCTTAATTCGCCATAAGGAGGAGTGATCATTCGAAAAACGGCTAATTGTGAGTTGTGTATAGCACGATTATACGTGGTACCATGTGGGGGAAAGAGTGAAAGGTTCTGCGGTTAGCGTTGGGTACCGAGGTTACGAGTATTGGGATACGATGGTTGTCGGTTTTGGCACGCCGTGTACGCTGAGGAATTGAGATGTGCTTGGTTCTAATAGGGGAAATCCGATCAGAAATTTGAAAAAACAATTTGTTGTGTTTGCTGCGAACAGATCAGCGATGTCGAAATTTGACGCTGCACATTTTTGTAATCTAATTGAAATTAAATGCACTTGAGTAACGCACTCTTTAATCAGCCGTGTGTTATGCAAAGAACTTTCGTTTTACGAGGGTTAGACACGCAATATGTATACACTTTTACAAGCGTTAAGAAAATGGCTTTAAAAGCATTTGGAAAATGAGAAAATTTTGGCACTTGTTGTTAGTTTTTTTATCATAGTCGATGCTATATGTTTCTTCGTAATAAAAAGATCATCGTTGACAGAATTTATTCAAAATTTTTTGAACAGGGTTTAGATTAGACCAACGTGTAATTCTTAATTAACTATTGTTTCATAATACCTGGAAATAGTTTTCACAAACTTTATCGCCTATTTCAAATCGTTATCTAGCACAAATATAAGAATAGCCATTAGTCATTTCTTGATAATCTAGTGCAATTATCATGTCTTTGCACAAAACCAGCAAACAGTTACATGTAAGTTAAGAATCCTCTAAAATCGAAGCGAACTTGTTCGTTTAAAAATCGAATCCGCTGAAATATGTATATATGTATATGGAAAGTTAAACGTTCATTTCCTTCTACAAAAAGAATAATTAGAAAATTATCACGAATCGTTAAACCCGGTACACCGACGCGAATTTCCAGCAACGCCGTGTGAATGATTGGATGAAAGTCGAGAAAGTTACCGGTTCCACTTTGCTTTCTAATGCTTTTAGAATGTAATTGACGTACGATTGACGCCGCCTTAAAATTCCCGCAATTACCACCGCTTTATCTTGTAATTCAGTACTCGGAAATTCTTTTATCGAGTTCTCTTTTTGGATTCATACACAATTTTAAAATCGGAATCTTGTGAATATGTACGCTTTGTATATACGATACGGCTCATGGTTGTGTGTGGATGGCCTATAGTTGGATCGAATCGAGCGGTTTCGCGGTTTACGCGGAAGACGAAGTTTCAGATCCCGACTGGGAAGCACGGCGTGCAACCGGAAAAACATTTGGTCGCAGCCGCCACGTCCTTTCGTGGATTTAACGATGCCTTGTGAAACGACTACATTTGTATAATTCCTTTTAACGATATTGAAGAGAGCATATCGTTTATTATAATCTGATATAATATTATTTAATATTATTTCTATGATTGTAATCGAAAAATTGGAATCTCAAGAGAGACTTTTTTCACCCACTAAATATCGTAACGACTTCTGTTACTCTACGTAGGATATTTCATATACTTTTCACATTATGCACATTCTGTGTATTTTTGTATTTTTTTAATTTTCCACAAATGCATAGAAACCCGCAGTCTAATTGTAAGTAGCAGTATAATTATAAGAGATACCTCGAATTTTTTGTCATTATCAGATTATTTGTTTTAAATTCGACCTAATAGAAATTAAAAAATTATTTTTATACGTGAGATCTGTGACTCTTTTTTCCTATTGCAATATTTTCTTTTTATTTTTATTATAGTATTTCCTATTATTCTATTACACAAATGAAATATTTGCAGCGAGAAGGATGCAGCTGCAATATTTAAATTGTATTTATTGGAAGAGAAAGAAATGTACAGGTTTCATATCAAAAAGTTCAATAGTTTATTACTAAAAATATTAGTTGAGTGTGAGTTACAGTAATCTGTCCGACTTTTTATTATTCCATCTTACAAATCTGGAGACATTTACATTTTCAAGAAACGTTTACCAAATTTTAATTTTTGATGATCGTAATCGATTAACTATATCGTATAATTAGTACTTTTCTATATTTATCACACATGTAGGAATGTTATATTATTAGTTTGTAGGTAACAGTATGATCAATACAATATCGTTTGCACTCACACGTAATCGAATATAAAACCCCGTTTCACGTATTCGTCACTCACTACTTCTACGACACAACGACACAACGATCTTCACACGACGATGATAAATTTAACTCTGACTCTCTCAACTCTCGTTACAATGTATTCCATGCTCACTTTTTTCCCAAACATACCTTGGTAACGCTCACAACACTCTTTGGCAATGTCAACATATCTTGACAACGCTAATAAACAATTATCCCTCACGCCACGTCCTTCCCTGATATTACACTATCCCATATACATTATTACGATGTTGCGATTATTACGTTTTATAGATGATTAAAAATATCTAGACACAATGATATTCTTTTGCACGACCGTCGTTGTAATGAGATTACTTTATGAATTTTTCTACTTAATTAAATTCTTTAAGGAAATTATGAGAGAAGAATAAACACAGATTCTATTTATAAAGGAAGCGAAATAAAAGCTTGGGGAAAGGTGTCCTCCGACGCGTTCAACGAACGATTTTCCTCGATAATATTCTAATGATGCCTGCTGCCCCGACAATCTACCTTCGGCCAGATACGTTCACTTATGAGGACTTACAACGGGACACCCTTGTGCGATCCAGGTTATAATTAAATTTATCATCCGGACGTATCTAAAAAGCTCGAAAACGCAAAACAGTCGTCGCTATAGCGACGTGTAGAACCTTTATGTTGCACCCCCTGTTTACACATAAATTGATTATACACCTAAAACATTTGGAATATAAACTGTATTAGAAGATTACAAATGCGACGTCTTTTTGAAAAAATTTATTTAATTCTGTTGTAAAAGAATTAGAATTACACTTACATAGATAGAAAATACACCTTAGTAGTACCCTGGTATGTTTTTCGTCAGTTTTTTCTAGACTAAATATTTTCTATGGAATTTGTATCCTGTTGTTGGATTGGATCATTGCTTTTAAGAAAATATATCTATTACCTGAATCATCTGGATGCTAAAATTATTCTATAAGATGTTCAGAAATAATCAGAGACCTACTGTAAATCTGTGTGCAAGATTAATTTTTGCAAATTTATATACACAATATAGTCACGTGTTGTATAAAAAGAAAACTCACAGAAATAGCGAGTTAAAAATTCTGTGACGTTAGAAAATTTTTTTACGAAGAATATCAAACATTTTAAATTGAATGAAGAAAAACGAAGATAGCAGAAGGAAACTGACAAAAAAGTTTAGCTTTCGTCAGTTTCAAAATGACAGGCATTACATTTGAATGAAGGGACTCGATAAGTATAGTTCCACGAGAAGACTCTCATACCTCTCCCTTTCTCTCCCCGTTCTTCTTATTTTTTTATCCTTTTTATTTTTTGTTAAATAAAATTGCGAATCGAGTCACGACAGTTGGTTCGCCAGCTTTAAGTGGCCGTTAAAATGTACAAGGGGAGTGGCAATTGACGACTTGAGCTTAACCAGGCGACAGCTCCCTCTCTCTTTTCTGCTTCTATTGGCTCCGCGGGCCGCTTAATTTCAATCGAGACACCAGAAATGCTAATTAGATGGTATTTATAGCGCGGTTTAAAGCGCGGAGCATAACCGAGCGTGGATCGGTGTGAACCGCGTACCAGGCAACGCATCGCTACGTCGCATTTCGCGTTAATGGCCACAATTAGGTGTTTTAATTAGCGCCTCTCCACTCGCAGTGGCAGCCG
>NT_176676.1:188776-193255 GCF_000188095.3 Bombus impatiens | reverse complement strand
TAGGGCCGCCACGAAACAATAACTGCCGATTGAAGAACCTAATTAACGGAGGTTCACGGCAACTCGAATCCGCGCCGCGCTTACGCGCTTTATATCAGTCCAGTTATAAATTAATAATTGGCCATGATCTGCTGTTGGATATCATCAGATTGTCGAGATCGTGCCACCGGAAGAGTGATAGTAACCCTTGTAATTAAGTCATCGTATCGATTATAAGAAGATTCACTCGTGTGTTTTACGTACATTCCGTAATCGACATACGTTTCAGGGAATAACCTTGCTGAACGACCGTAGAACTGTCTTAATCTTGGACTATGTTAGACTGAATGGTGAGTTCTTTACTTTGGTAACTACTTCATTTACTCTTGAGAATATCGACAGTGATTTATTGATAATGATCGTCTTATTTGACAGGCTGGATCTCCTTTAGGGTACCATTAATCTGTCACATTGATGATATCGTAATCAGTATTTACAGTTACGTGAATTGTAAGGAACTTTAGGTTTATAATTAACATTCATTTCCCTTGATGAAGAGATAACTATCTGTTGTAATAGTGTATCGTTAATTTGAATATCAATAGTATTCAAATAAACGTATATGATTTGTTTCTATGAAAGCTAGTTAAATTTTCAAGAAACGCTAGAAACTTTGTAGAATAACTCGACTATCGTTTAGTAAATTATCATCTGTTTCTACTAACACAAGTAAATAGTATCCAAAGAAAAGGTTTAATTCAAAAGGAGATTTCTACATTCTTAATTCTGAATTGGAGTTTCATCGTTCGAACGATAAGAAATTCCTCTTATTTAAACCTCCACTTTCATTTTTAGTAGTTCGATATGCCATTCTCAAAGTACATACAATTTCGTTGCAACTGGGACTTCTTTAAAAAGCAGTTAGTTGAAGGAACGTTATTTTATTTGGTGAGAGATAAACGATTGGAAGGGTTAAGCGACCAGGAAGCTAATTCAGCACTGTGAAAGCGCGCTTAATGTTTATTATCGCGTTACATTGTAAGCGCGGTTAATGCGTCCATGATGATGTCACGCGCACTGAAAGTCAAATAAATTATTGGTCGCAATGCGGGAGAGAGATGAAGAGAGACAGTGACGAGAGAGGAGAGAGCAGGACAAAACGCGGCAACGGGAGCATATACTCTTTCATTAATTTTCGTACGTTTCAGAGCTCTTGTGCGAGCTCTCATGAGGGAAGTTATATTTAAATATGCGCTGCCAGGGAACAGAAAGAGGGATGCGGAAAAAACGACTACAGACGAAACTAAGTAACACGAAATATATGCCATCGTCGCGTGTAAACGCCGGATGAACCTTAAAAAATGTATATAATGTTGCACGTATGATATTCGCTATCCCCTCTCCCGCTAATTTTCTTCAGCCGCGCTTAATTCTGCCACTTGTTCATCCTTATGCCAGCGAAAAGTCACTTTCCCAAATTATTAGCATTTACAGCAACATGAAATGATAAAAACCCGATACCTTAAATAAATTTGTTATCCGAGAGTTCTCGAAGAAAGATCTCTTCGACCAAGCTTCTATTGGTCTCTCTCGTTTGCGACCGTTGCATAATTTCTTCGAGTTACAAAGTATCCAATTTTGGCCCAGGAATTTGATTCTCGAAATTGCATTCATTAATATTTGCTACTCTAAATGTAAACTTCTATATTTGAGTACTTGTTTTAGATTTAAGATCGTCGAATAATTTCTTTGACAGATGCAGCATTTAACTTTGATCTATAGTCCTAGTTCGCTAAAATTTGCTTTTTACGCTGCGTGGTGTTACGCGAGGAAAATTATACAATTTTTCGTGAGAAACACAAAGTTTCCTAATAAATTTTATGTTTCTAGTAAATAGCACAATTTCGTAGAAAGTTTGGTATGTGAAATTTCCTGATACTTTTTCACTTAATGTGGCCTTCTGATATTTTTGATTCTATATATTTAATGACACTTCCTAACATTTTTGCGTTTCCTCTTTTCGTTTTACGTTTCCTCTTTTACGTTTACTCTTTTCTGAAACAACGAGAGTACAACATTAACGTTGCCACAGGGGAAAAGGGATATTATACATTTTCTAATATATTGATCTATGTTTTAATAATAACAATTGAAGATCGGAAAAATGTTTTCAACGTGATTCAAATGGAAAAGTCATGAATCAAGTATCAATCAATCATAAATTCATTTATAAGGTATAACTAGAATACATACAATTACGAGTTAAATATTGCAATTACTTTGATAAAAATGTTTGTAAAATTTAATTTAGTAATGCTACGAGTTACTTGTTCTCCGTTATTAAAATTCTTTTATTTTAAAACATTTTATGAAGTTCAAAATATGAAGTTGCAACATATTATTACGACTTATATCATTTCGACATATTTTCACGAGATCACGGATTTGATTAATAATCTAAAGTGATACTTGTTTAGCATCATAGAAAAACTTCTCGGATCTCTGAAAATTACGACACAACCATGACTCACAGGACCCAGAGTACGATTCCTCTTCGGCGTATAGCACGGGAACAAGTTTTCCGATTGTTCGAGCCTCTGCCCGACGTAGAATGCGTATTATCCTATGTAGCAAGGACGACTTTGGATAATCCTCGAGTGCATGTGCTCTTTCGTAATATGTTCGGTTACGTTTCATCCACTCCCTCCCCTTCTCTTTTTCTCTTCTCGTCGAATCGCAGCTCGCTGGTCCCCGTAATTTAATATACGCACGAAAATGGAGACAGTAATGATGTCGTATGGTTTCCGGCTTAAAATTAAATGCGACTATCCGAGTTAGTAAAATTCCTAATTCGTTCTCGACCGGTTCCAGGAGATCCCTACGGACCGGACGCGAAGCACGTACATTTTTCGTGTGATCTTCCGGGGCTTCGTTTCCTCGTACCAGTCAGTCGGAGCGAAAAGGTGCAACTGGACGCGTTCCAAATTAAATTTTGCCCAGGGAAATGAAAAAGAAGCAGACGGTGCCGTATGCTCCCAGTCCGAGATGCTTCCTCTTCGGGTCTCGTTCTCCTACTCTCCTCGTCGATGAGTCCCTAACCTGACTCTTGTTTCCGGCTTTTCGGAGTAGGCTCAAAAAATTCGAATGACGCTTAAATAAATCGCTAACCACCCGCACGTTCGCTCATATCGAGACCCGAAGAAAAGCTCGCATGCGGGTAACTTCAAGAGTTTCCTTGAGTCTATCGGTACTTCAATATCTACCTGTGTTTAACCATGTCTCTTCCTTTTTTCCTTTTATTTCATCGTCAATGATCTTTCAAGGCAGATATTGAATATGTTGTTGTAAGAGAAAGTCGGAATGTAAGAGCATAATTTTGGAGAAGAATTTAGTCTTTAATAATGTTTTAAATGGCATTATTGCACTCATGGTTTAGAAATTTCCTCAAATCTATTAATGCTAGATTGCTAAAATGTTGTGTAGTTGTTTAATTGAGTGCCTTCTCTTTTTGTTTTTGTTGATGATCTTAGAGGATTGGATATGCCACGAAAGGTCAGAATGTAAGGAAATGTTTAAAGAATTTCTAATCGCGTTTTAAATATCTTTTATGTTTTGAGAATTTCATTAAGCCTAGAACCCTAGCCTCGTTACTCGCATCCTGTAACTCCATCTCAACATACTTTTGCTTGATTATGGCGTACAATATCATTTGCAGAAAAATTGCACCGTTTACGTAACAAACGGACCAGAGCAAATAGCATTCGATTCCTTACTTAGCGACTGTGATGTCGCTTACTGACGTGTAATAATTGCAAGAATTCAAAGCTCGACCGTTATCGAGCCTGTCACCGCTGCTAAATAGCATCGTCATACGACTCGTTCGTCGGCCAGATGTCTATCTACCTTCGATCTGAACGCTTCTCATACTCGGTATGCGTTCGTTGACGGCGGGCCATTCATTCCGCGACACTTTTAAACCTACACCAGAATATGTATATCATGGATTAATCTCGTCGACTCTTCCATTTCAAACGCTACACGAGCTTCTGCCGTTATTTCGCTCATAAATTATGCATCGATGTTGACCAACTTGTCCATCGTCGCGTCAATCAAATCTTGCTTGGGTGCAATCATGCATGAAACCGCCTATATGTATACGATCCAGTAAAGCAATCATCATTTTCCCAAGGACTATACTTCCAAAGTATCCATGTCACATTGGACTGATGCAATTTCCAACTTGCACTTCCTCGCGTCATTTGGATAGAAAGCTTGGCACCTGGCAGTTTTTCTTCGTTTCTAGGAAAAATTAGAGAGCGTACGGTTGAAAGGTGGCGGCTACTGGCTGGACATACGCGGCCCCGTTTAATTAATGTAGCTTATTAGCATATAAACTCGCGCGTCCCGGGGACGTAACCAGCCCGCGGCGTTCGTACAGGGACGTGGTGGATCGTGGAGGGACGTGGTGTGGTCGTGGTCGCGGTCGTTCAGCCGTCAGAG